>NC_087218.1:17902284-17917284 GCF_015104395.2 Macrobrachium nipponense | reverse complement strand
GCCTTTCCAACCTCCACGTTTCTTTAGAAAGGAAAAGAGAAGAACATCGCTATTCACTTTCAGCATCGGGTTTGGTCTTCAGTTCGACTCGTCTTTGTATTCGCACAGTGACTTTTTTTTTCTTTCTTTTTTTTCTTTCTTTTTGCAAGCGAATGCACAGCAAACTTGTGTTGCTTTCGTCAACCGGAAATGAAGATGGAAACCAAGACATTCGAATCCTTATCTTACTTATGAATTAATTTTCATCAGCCATCACAAATATGATTTCTGCAAACCAGTTTTATTCGTTTGGAAGGGTACCTGAGTAAGCGCTACGAGTGTGTGCAAACTTACGAAGAATTAGAAAAAAAATTTGACTATTCATTTGTATAGACTTCCGAGGCAACAGCAGATAGTCCAACTGTTTGGAAAGGACATTCAAAATGGAGATGCAGCATACATGCCATTATATCACAAATATTAGTTTCATTCACAATCATATTTTCTTCACGAGCCAAGTTACTGAATCAATGACCAAAAGTTCTGAAGCTTTAGAATTATCTTCATCCTTCGTGAAGAGGCATTGACTACCGTTAGCAACTTATGTATGTCATAAATAATTGCTTTACCTTCCTTTATTGAGATTTGCCAAATTCAAGATTCAAAACTTCTTAGAAAGCAATTTGCTACTCCCATATTCCTTTTTTTTTTAAGTTGACCATTGTTTTCCCTTGACTACCGTTAGCAAACTTATGTATATAATTTAGTAATTGCTTTATCTTCCCTTTGAGCTTTGTCAAATTCAAAATTCAAAACTTCTTAGAAAGCATCTTTCCTCTCCCACATTCCCGGTTTTTTTTAAGTTGACCATTGTTTCCCCTTGACTACCGTTAGCAAATTCATGTATGCAACAAATCATTGGTTTTATCTTCCGTTATTGAGCTTTGTCAAATTCAAGATTCAAAACTTCTTAGAAAGCTGACCTTCGTTTCCCCTTACCAGGCAGAGTGACCAGCCGCATTGTCGTGATCGAATTTCACGCAGGGACGCCTCAGAAGTACGTGGCCAAAGCACATGGTCCTGGCTTTAAGGTGAACTTCCAACACAATCCCTGCCCACCTCAGGTGAGTCGATTGAGATTCCAGCTCACTGGAATGAGGACGTTAGGATTCCTGTCCCACTTCAGGTAAGAATGTTCAGATTAATGCTCATCTCAGGTGATTATGGCAGGATTTACGACCTCTATCTGAGATCACATTAAGGTTCCTGCCCACCTTGGGCTATAGTAGATTCACATCAACCGTGCATTTGATGTCTAGGCCAGTCCGTTATGACGCTCCTGATTGGCTGTTGATAAGCCAATCACAGGGCTGGAAACTCTCAATCTCTCGAGGTGAGTTCACATAGGCAGGATGTACGTTCCACCGCTCCTGAGGGATACGTCTTTCAAACGTATCCCTCAGGAGAGGTGAGACATATATCCTGCCTATGTGAACTTTCAAGAGAGACTGAGAGTTTCCAGGCCTGTGATTGGCTTACCAACAGCCAATCAGGAGCGTCGTAAGGGACGGCCTAAACATCAAATGCACGGTTGATGTTAATCTTCTATAGTACGTTAGGATTCATGCTCATCTCAAGCGAGATTGTTCAGATTCCTGCTCACCACAGGTGAGAATGTTCAGCTTCCTGCCCATCTCATGTAATTACGACAGGATTTCTGGCCACTTTCTGAGACCACATTAGGATTCCTGCTCATCTCAAGTAATTACGACAGGATTTCTGGCCACTCTCTGAGAACACATTAGGATTCCTGCCCATCTCAGGCGAGTACACTAAGATTCCTGCCCATCTCAAGCAAGTATGTTAGGATTCCTGCTCAACTCAGGTTAGAATGTCAAGATTGATGGTTATCTCAGGTAAATATCACAGGATTCTTGATTACTTCTTAAGGTTGTGTTAGGATTATTTCCCACTTTACGTGAATATGTTACAAATCCGACCCACAGGTGAGTATTTTAGGATTCCTATCCACAGGTGATTATTTTAGGATTCCAACCCATAGGTGAGAATGTTAAGTTTCTTGCCCTCAGGTGAGTAATTTAGGATTTCCACCCATAGGTGAGAATGTTAAGTTTCTTGCCCTCAGGTGAGTAATTTAGGATTTCCACCCATAGGTGAGAATGTTAAGTTTCTTGCCCTCAGGTGAGTAATTTAGGATTTCCCATAGAGAATGTTAAGTTTCTTGCCCTCAGGTGAGTAATTTAGGATTTCCACCCATAGGTGAGAATGTTAAGTTTCTTGCCCTCAGGTGAGTAATTTAGGATTTCCACCCATAGGTGAGAATGTTAAGTTTCTTGCCCTCAGGTGAGTAATTTAGGATTTCCACCCATGGGTGAGAATGTTAAGATTCCTGTTCTCAAGTGAGTGTTATGGGATTCCCACCCCTAGGTAAGTATGTTAAAATTCCTGCCCGCAGGTGAGTATTTTAGGAATCCCACCCACAGGTGAGTATATTAGGATTCTTGTGCCCAGGTGAGTATGCTAAGATTTCTGTACAAATCGGTTGAGCATGATAGGATCCCTGCCCACCTCTGGTGAATATTATAGGACTCCTGTCTATCTCAGGTAAGTACAACAGGATTCCTGTTCACCGCAACTAAATACATTAGGATTCCGACCCACCTCAGGTGTGCAGGTCAGGATTCCTGCCCACATACTGTGAATACGATAAGATTCCTGCCCGCCCAAGGTGACATAAATAGGATGCCTGCAACACTTCTTATTCCCAACTAACTAATAATCTCTTCCTTTTGGCAGGTGAGCGTGATAATAATCAAACAAATTTATTATTCTGAATTATGACCGAGGTACATTCGATAAGGGAACCAAACCTCTTTGTTTTTTATTGTCAACATATCATTTAAAAATTCTAACGAATTACTTACGGGTATATTCACTCTTTCTCAGTCATATGCTTCGTTAATAGCATCTAGTGTTATATGAAGCGTGTTAATTACGCCAATTAATCACACCTGAAAGAAATTCCCCTTCTAGCTTAAAAGACGCAAGTTAAAATAACTAATTTGTCCCTCACTCTGACTTTTCATCAATGATATGAATTTTTATGAATAATGCCATATAGTAAAAGTGATTTGGATAAAAATCCAGGCGGCTTTTTGTCACACGAACTATAACAAAAATAAGCTAAAATACATTTACCACCAAATTAATAAAAGGCTATCAATGTAAAACAAGTCACTATTGAAACTGAATAAAAACAGGATTAATTATGTTTATTTTTCAATTTAAATAATTATGTGAATGCTGCTCATTTTATCATTCCAACTCGCCTTCCTCTTAGGATATAAAAAGGGAAAAGAAAAACTTTATCTTGGGATGTCTTCTCTCGAACATATTTCTGTTTCTCTAATGAATTCAGTGGCCAGGGGTTGCAAAGCCAATAGTCTGAGGAAGATAAATGGCACGAACATTACTGATGGGGAACCTTCTGCCTTCAAGAATCTAAAGCCTCAAGCAAGAGGGAGAGGAAATATACTGCTTGCTCACATATACTCATGCATAAACATTTTGTATACACACATAAACACATATATAGCCACTGATTAATGACATGATATATGTATATGCATGTATGTGTATATACAGCTTGTTCACACGTACTCATACAAAATCATTTTGTACGCATATACCCCTATACGTGTGCATGTATACACACACACACACACACACACACACACACACACATATATATATATATATATATATATATATATATATATATATATATAGTGTGTGTGCGTGTATGTATGTGTGCGTGCGTGTAATAGTAATAGCCACACTCCCCTTTTAACTGCTTAAAATCTTCGTACATTTTGAATACACTCGTAACTACAAAGCCACAGATACAAATGCAAGAATATGTGTTAATTCGGACGTCCTGTAGCATGATTCGAACCTGCATCCAGAGTATCAGAGTTACTTCATATTCTTGCATTTGGATCTAAGGCTTTTTGTTGTGACGAGCGTATCCAAAATGTGCGAAATAATCCGGGAAGTTAAGAGGGCATTGTGGTCATTACAATTGCATATGTATCTGGCAAAAAGTTGACCTGCAGAATCTATCTATCTACCTATCTATCTATCTATCTATCTATCTATCTATCTATCTATCTATCTATCTATCTATCTATCTATCTATATATACATATATATATATTATCGTATATATATATTATATATATATATATATATATGTTCTGTATATAATATTAGATACTATATATAATATATAGATATATATATATACGTATTATATATATATATATTAATATTATATATATATAGATATACGTATATATAGTATATATAAAGCAATCCTACAGTATTCTTCAAATATTGCATATTTTGGTTCAAGTTATATTATAGCATTCTTCAAATACTGTACTACCATTTTGGTTTAAAAATCTTCAACTACCAAATAATATGCATAAATTCCCGGCTTGAAAAGCCATATATATTCCTAAGATCTTTTATGAACACTTATCTTCTCTTCTTTTACAAAGGCATTTGGCTCCTATGTGCTAAAAAAAAAAATGTTCACCATATTTCTATATTAATTTTCCTCACTTCCTCCAATGTTAAAAGATGACACACTATTTTAAATACGTCAGGAATCAAATGTTCCTCCAGCATATGGGCACAAAAAATGTTCCAAACTACCTCAATGAGATCCCATTTCTATTATACTCCTCATGCATTCGACTAACACCTGTAGACAATTATGAAAAACCTTCATTATATTCTTATCCAAAAGTTTCCATCATTATCCTATTTAGTACTATGTGTTTATAGTGGAATACTCAGCTATTCAAAGAAATGAAGTTTCTGGAGTCACTTTCAATAAAGTTGACAAATCCAGAACTAGTGTAATGTTTATGAAAATTACCCTAAAACCAGATGTGACGCCAGATTAATGTCATGATATATGTACGTATAGTGGAAATCACGACCAACCTTGTGTACTAAACAATCCTTACATCCAAGTAAACAAACTGTAAGTTATTTACTTCACTACGAAGTTTGTACTTGATATTTTGGGCAATTAACAAATATGACAAGATCTCATGCGTAGTAAAACTGTCCGTTTTTTCATGATTCACCCTCTTCCTCTCCTTTATACCATAAGTAGCAAATGAGAAGACCGAGTCTCCTATTTACTAAGCCGTTCTACGAAACGGACTTCGATTCGTGACCGGCATCAGAAATGTTCACGAAAACAAATGCTGCCCATTTTCAATGATGAGTTACATTTCTCTTCTTTGCCAACCTGAAGAGGTAATAAAAAAACAAAATTCTCTCTCTCTCTCTCTCTCTCTTGGAGCTTCATCAATCTAATATAAAGACAATTTACCCATTTTCCATGAATCCTCGTACTTAAACAGCAACAGCGTGGAAGAGTTTAAAAGAAAGCTAGACAAGATCATCAGGACGCTGTGAATGAACATTAAAACCTGCTCCTAGAGATAAGTGAGCACACGATGTCTCCTCGGGTGGACTAACAAGTCTTTGAGACATCCTAATCCTTGTAACTCCTCTTCTCTGCTAAACTTATCAGGATGTTGGGGGAAAATGAATCCGTTTATTTTTTATCTTCGCAGGACGACTGGTACATCCAGGAACCGGAGCCAAATACGAGAGGCGGGCTCCCCGATGTGACCCTCCCCCCACCCCTGGTTCTGAAGGTAATGTCTACTACCATAGTAGATTCACATCAACCTTGCATCTGATCATGATGTCTAGGCCAGTCCCTTACGACGCTCCTGATTGTCAGTTGATAAGCCAATCACTGGGCTGGAAACTCTCAGTCTCTCTCGAGAGTTCACATAGGCAGGATGTATGTTCCACCTCTACTTGCGTCTTTCAAAAGTATCTCTCAGGACAGGTAGAACATACATACATCCTGCCTATGTGAACTCTCTCTCGATAGACTGAGAGTTTCCAGCTCTGTGATTGACTTATCAACAGCCAATCAGGAGCTTCGTAAGGGACTGGCCTGGACATCAGATGCACGGTTGGTGTGAATCTACTATAGATGTCAGTCACGGCAGCAGATGAGTTGTTGAAAGCAGTGAATTTAGCTTAATAAACTCACGAACAAACTACGCAGCGATGTATAATTATTTAGAGAGACAATTTTCCATGCATGACTCTACATTAAACATGAAGTTAAACTTAAGGACGACTCAAGAGGCCTGAAAACAAAAGAAAAAAGAATAAAAGCGTTAAGTAGACAACAAAAAGCCATTGAATGAATAATAAAGAATAGAACTACAAGTCTTTAGATAAAGACTTGGCATTAAGCTGGCCAAAGACAAAGGTATGGAATGACCACATGAACAGATTTTAAGATGCCATAAAGACATGCGCATTCATTGACCATTTAGAAGAACTTTGACTCTACATATTGCCTATAACATAAAAAGAGTGATCCGACCTTCAGCTTACTCGGGGAGCGTGCTAACATCTACAGTCATACAGAGCGCAGTTTCATCAACGAAAATTACAATAAATACGATATATGTTATTAGAAATATTTTTTCCCGTACTGTTTAACATGCGCATAATTTACATTTTACATTTTCATTCTAATTAATAAGTTATACATATAAATATCCTATCCTAAAATTCCTGTATATTTAACTCAACGCAAAACACATTTTTCAAACCTTTTTTTGGCTTTTCCATAGGGCTTACCTCCCCCCCCCCCCAACAGCAAGAAGAACAAAAAAGCAGTTAGTAGGTTTACTCCCCGAGTAAGCGAAAATGAACATAAAGATATAGGCTTTAATCAAACACTCAAACCAACCCACAAAAGGACCATGAAACCAAAAGCATTACGTGCCCATAAAAGTTAAGTATAACAAATGCAGGAAGGTGTGGCCAATTCAACTCCTCGTCGGGTATTTGGCTTTATCGTACAGTATATCAGTATACTAATATGTATACGTAAGTGAATTTGTGTGTATGCATATGCGTTATATGGTGTGTTTATGCTCTGCTTGTAAATGTATTGTACGGTTATGCGTTGCATTGACTGGTGTGTAGCCCAAACAATATTTAAATGCACTTGAAAAATAACGCATGCATGACCCCTACGTGCATAAGTGACTTTTAAAGTTTTTTTTTTCGTGTCCACTGTGCTTATTAATATTTCTATATCTGTTTACATGCATGAATGTCTTTCTGGTTACGAGTGAGTGCTTCGCTCAGGCCTGCTTGACCATGTGAGGCTATTTTCAGTGTGTGTGTGTGTGTGTGTGTGTGTGTATCATAATTCTCTATAAAAAAAGTTTGAGCTTTCTCATCATAACATTTCGAAGCTGTTCAACGATTATTTACAAAATTACATTACACAAAATACAAACATACATAATTATTACTGTTGACATCATCACTTATTCTTTATTCACTAAGTTTTATGGAGAGAGAGAGAGAGAGAGAGAGAGAGAGAGAGAGAGAGAGAGAAAGATATTCTCACATAACTTTGTCTTTTTGAGCTTTCTGCATATCAGGTGACCCTCAACGTTATGCTTGCCATGGATGAGTGAGAGAAATGAAATCTGAAAAACAACTCCAGGTTTAGCAAAGTCTAAAAAGACTCAAACTGAATCACTTAAGTTACAGCAATGAGTTTATTGACTCCTGTGCCAATTACCTACCAGCACGCACGAGTGATTTCATTGTGTTGTTGTTCATTTGATTTATATGATTTGCCGGTTAAATTGTGGTGTATATTGAAATGGTTGGGCTCTGTTATAAAGTGACGGTTTAATCATGGTTCATTGTGGACACTATCCGTCTCTTGTGCGAGTTGCTCTAATTAAGGCATCAGTCATGGATTATATATATATATATATATATATATATATATATATATATATATAATATATATGTGTGTGTGTGTGTGTGTGTGTGTGTGTGTGTGTGTGTGTGTGTGTGGGTACTATTTTCTATCCAAAAAGTTTTAGCTTTGTTATCATAATATTTCGAAGCTATTCAATGAGTATCTGTAAAATTACAATACACAAAATACAAATATACATAATTATCACTATTGACAGCATCACTTATTCTTTACGTGAATAAGTTTTATGTGAATAAAAATGAACAGAGAGAGAGAGAGAGAGAGAGAGAGAGAGAGAGAGAGAGAGAACGATGAGAAAAGGAGAGAGAGAGAGAGAGAGAGAGAGAGAGAGAGAGAGAGATTTTTACATAACTCTGAATCACTTAAGTTACAGTAAGGAGTTTACTGACTCCTGTGCCAATTACCTACCAGCCCGCACGAGTGATTTCATTGTGTTGTTGCTAATTTGATTCAAATGATTTGCATGCTAAACTGTGGTATATATTGAAATGGGTTGGGCTCTGTTATAAATAGACGGTTAAGTCCTGTTTCATTGTGGACACTATCCGTCTCTTGTTCGAGTTGTTCTAATTAAGGCATCGGTCATGGATTTCTGTAGAGTTGGAATTAACACCTTGGTTCTCACGACCTTGCAGGCGCCTTTGCACGGCTGTGGTGATGATGTCTTTTAAAATCCACCAAAAAAAAAAAAAAAAGTGTATGTTCCTATAATCACAAGAAATATTTCAGCATATGTTGATAGCAGCAATGTATTAAGAGCATGCCTACTTTTCAATGTTCCCAGGAATTATTAGGTAATAATTTTGTCACGATTTTCAGGTACCTTCCAGTTACACACTGGTCTCGCGAAGAGGAGAGGCTTCCAGTGACGACAGCCAGTTACTACAGCTGCCTTACTACCGCCGTCGGGTTGGTCAACAAAATGGCGGAGGGATCACAAGATGGCGACCTTTCCTGATTCCACATAAGGAGATAGACACCAGTGATGGCGACCAGGAAACGCTGCCTTCGAACGCAAACCAGTATGCCAACGGGCAGAGGAGGTGGGCATCACTTAACGGGATGAGATTTGCCCAGCGACGTCCCCATTACCGCAGGGGTACCACACCTCCAAGGGCCGAAGAAAACGAAGGCCAGAGTTCTCTAGAACCGCAGAGTTCTCTAGAACCGCAGAGTTCTCTAGAACCCCTAAGTTCTCTAGAACCCGAAACTTCCTCCTCTCCACAGTTGCCCCAGGAGGCAAGTTACAGTACAGATAGTCAACCGTCGGGTGGAAACCTTCCAGTCTTCTCTGAAGTGCAACTTCCACCTCCATCGTGGCTCTCTGCACTGCAGTCGCCCGACGGCAAGGGCATCACTAGACCACCACCGCCCCCACCGAGGCGGACAATGACAACTCCTCTGCCTCCTACGAGCCCTCAGCGGCCCACTGAGGCTGTGTTGTCATCGCAGCCGCCTCCTTCAGGGTATATCCTCAAACACCCTCAAGATCTGATCAACCATCGACCTCAGCATTTCATGAGGGAATATAGTTATGTCTCCGGGAGTGACTGATGACCAGACAGAAGATATCATTTTTGAAGCCTTTTGTGGGAAAATCCGAACATACATTAATGTGAACCATATCCACGAATCTATGTGTATATATAGATACAAGCATTTCATGCAATTAGGTAAAGACGTCGGCCTTTTGCCCTTGCAACGTAAGTCATGCCTCGAAAACATAAAGGAGTCCATTTTGTGAAAATGCACAACTGAGAGAAACATTACACCTAACTCTTACTAACGTGATCAGTGACTTTCAACGTGCATTAATCAAACTGATTCCTCGCTGACAAATGATGGATTGCAGCTGTTGGTCCTTTCATTACGCTTCGAATAAGACGTGAGATAATGGATTATTCAGTGTTCTTGAAATGCTCGTGCTATTTGCCTTTTATTTTATTAAATGAGTGAACTGTGCAAACTCGTTATGCCACAATAACTGACTGATGGTTCAAGATTGGCGAGAGATAGTGTTTTGTTCTGTTATGGGCATTCTAAGCATATTATGATGCATAATATTTGTCCACTGATATGTTTTCATGACAGAGTTTTATTTGTGATCCATTAGCTATTAGGCTGGCTCTCTCTCTCTCTCTCTCTCTCTCTCTCTCTCTCTCTCTCTCTCTCTCTCTCTCTCAGTTTACCAAGAAGAGGGATTTTGTAAACTATTCATTTCTGTATGTAACAATGCCATGTTTAAATGCTTTTTGTTCCAGGTTTCGCGGAATCATCGGCTTCAACCGCAAAAGGATAAAAAAAAAATTCAAAGGTGTTCCAGTGAAGCAAGCAACTGGAAAGCAATGAAAGGCACACTGAAAATAAATCGCGAAGCGTGCTTCCATTTCATTACCCAGAGCAGAATTTGCGCGTGCATATAACTATAAATCAAAGCAATTCATCGAATACTTATCTCGAGATAACTCATTCATAAAAAATGTACTGCCAGATAGAGGGGTTTGGATTACATGATTCTGTGTGTTGCAAAGTGAGAAGCTGAATTAAACTTTTCAATGATAAATGTGTGTTTTTCTTCATTTCAATTCTTGCCAGACACAAAAGAAAGACTAAGCTTTTATTATTGGTTTATGTAACTGACTTTCATCTTTACTGGATATGTCTAATTACCTCTATAAGCGTTACTAATTTATCGGTTTTTCTAATACTAACTGATCTCCTCTTTCTGTATTTCCCATTACCTTCTGTTACTTCTTTCAAATGAACGACATCTTTGGAAGCTCGAATTTCCATTCAATGGCCTCTATGGGCTTGTTCCATATGAATAAGGTTCATCTTCTGAATAATAATTATGATATGCCACTATCAACAAGAACGTTACATTAACACTCGGGTGTGTGTTTGTTCGTTTGTTTTCGTCCTTGCTTCTTCTTTCCCACAGTTATCCCTACATTAAAGGGTCGGTTGCCTGGTGCGCCTTCTCCTCCACTGCCTTCCATCAAAGGCATCATCCTCCACCAAACCTCTTCTCTCCATATCTCCCTTCACTTTATCTCTGTCTCCCTTTCGATCTTCTTCCTCTAACAGGTTCCTCCCAGGCCCTCTTCACTCCCTCCTCGTCATCCATCCTCAACACATGCCCATACCATCTCAATCGTGACTCGCAGGATACCTCAAGATCAGGTGAACAAAATAGGGACCTTCCTTGGAGAGTGACCCCGCCACCCAAGGATGATAGAATGGACAACCAACGCCATCTATTGGATGAAAACAGAACCAACACTCCAGATTCTAGTTTTAAGAAAGGAAATACCTGACAATCAACCTTTCCGGCGTGTTTGGTACGAGCCCATTGGCGAATACCGTAAAAACAAAGAAAAGATGGTAAATATCATAAAATGAGAAGCTGAATTAAACTTTTCAATGATAAACAGCCATAGATAACGACTCTTGAAAACCCTTGAGGGCCACTATCTTAGGAAAGATCCCAAAATGAGTTATGGAAAACATACACTGACTGAACCAACCGATTTCCTTCGGGTATACAGTTCCTCGTTGTACGAGTGGTTTACGTGCTCGCCTACCGATCCGGTAGTCCGGGTTCGATTCCCCGCCCTGACAAAGTGGAATCAGAGTAATTTATTTCTAGTGATGAGGAATTCATTTCTCGATATAATGTGGTTCGGATCCCACAATAAACTGTAGGTCCCGTTGCTAGGTAACAAATAGGTTCTTCGGGCCAGCCCTAGGAGAGCTGTTAATCAGCTCAGTTGTCTGGTTAAACTAAGATATACTTAACTAAGATATACTTAACTTATTGGGTGTACAACTAACACATATCTGACGGTCAGCCAAAATTTGATCAGTTATCTTTCCATCATTCATGTATGACACAGGTTTTGAAATCTGGCAATTAACGTTTGGGTTCTTTGGCCTGTTGGGTTGGTCAGAGTCGACACGTTCACACCCAGCCTCTTAATCCGTTTTCTGGCTTTACTATAGTTACGGGAAGTCCTGAGGTAAGGGGTTGGAGTTGAACGCTTGCTCTCAACTGCAAAGCAAACGACACTTAAGTAACAACACACATACGCACAGGCATATATATATATATATATATATATATATATATATATATATATATATATATATATATATATATATATACACACACACACACACACACACACACACATATATATATATATATATATATAATATATATATATATATATATATATATATATATATACACACGCTAAAAATCAAGCGTCCGATTTACATCATAAAGCAGTGAACATTAACGAGGTGGTTAGTCGACTGCAGTGTGTTTCAGCTGGTGTGGAAAAGGGGGGCTTGTCACCTACAAAAAAGTTTCGTGTAACTTGTGTATATATATATATATTATATAATATATATAATAATATATTATATATATATATAAATATATGTGTATGTATATATATATATATATATATATATAAAGGTTTTTGCCACGAAGGAAAAAAAATTAAATAGCCAAGCACTTTCGGTCTAGTTCGACCCTTTACTCAGGCGCAACTGATCTTACAAAGGAAAAACATAGTCATGGTAGGCTTAATATCCAAACTGACACTTCAAGATTAGCAATAATTTCGATTTCACTCTACAGAAACGAGGAAACGCCTGAGGGCAACCACACCTTGGAGGATACACACGTGGTCAACAGACGATTCATCCAGAAAACAATACATTTTGAAAAAAAAGGAGGCATATACAACTTATTATCATGAAATTTACAAAAATGTTCCAAAAAAAATTATTAATGAAAAGACGAGAAAATATATATATATATATATAAATATATCGAGCAAGAGAGAGAGAGAGAGAGAGAGAGAGAGAGAGAGAGAAATTAATAACTATATACATGTGGGACTAATTTATTAGTAGTTCATTTATTTTAAGATCCTTCATAAACATGTTACAAATATACGGGTCCAAATGGTACATTCCCGGACTAAGATTTAGGTTGTTTTTATTAGGGATTTGTATAATTGCTGATTCCAGTAAATTTCTTGATAACATAAATCAATTAATTTAATTGATTTATGTTATCAAAAAGCTCACAAAAAGTTTTAAAGTGTTGCTATTAATGAAAAAGAAATGCCTAAAAATATACTTAGCTTACCTTACTTTCGTGGATTTGAAACCATAAAATCAATATTTAAATCGTTTAATGTTACTGTAATGTTCTCTTATAACAATGCCATTAAAGATATGCTAATTTAAGAATAGTCCCGTAACAAATAACATCATTTACAAAATTCCTTGTAAGGATTGCCCATCGTTTTACGTTGGTCAGTCAAGTAAAAATTTATGTGTACGTATTAAGCAGCATATGTATTCAGTTAGAACAGCCCAGACTTCAAATGCACTGTTTATCCATCTGAGTGAAAAATCTCATTGTATTAATTAATTGGGGTGATACCTCTGTAATTGCTAGATCTAATGATTATGTGTCAAGAAATTTACTGGAATCAGCAATTATACAAATCACTAATAAAAACAACCTAAATCTTAGTCCAGGAATGTACCATTTGGACCCGTATATTTGTAAAATGTTTATGAAGGACCTTAAAATAAATGAACTACTAATAAATTAGTCCCACATGTATATAGTTATTATCTCTCTCTCTCTCTCTCTCTCTCTCTCTCTCTCTCTCTCTCTCTCTCTTTCGCTCGATATTCTCTCTCCCTCTCTCTCTCGCTTGATATATTTATATATATTTTTTTTCTCTCGTCTTTTCATTAATAATTTTTTTGGGAACATTTTTGTAAATTTCATGATAATAAGTTGTATATGCCTCCTTTTTTTTCAAAATGTATTGTTTTCTGGATGAATCGTCTGTTGACCGCGTGTGTATCCTCCAAGGTGTGGCTGCCCTCAGGCGTTTCCCCGTTTCTGTAGAGTGAAATCGAAATTATTGCTAATCTTGAAGTGTCAGTTTGAATATTAAGCCTACCTTGACTATGTTTTTCCTTTGTAAGATCAGTTGTGCCTGAGTAAAGGGTCGAACTAGACCGAAAGTGCTTGGCTATCTCGCTTTTAATTTTTTTTCCTTCGTGGCAAAAAACTTTATTTATACATAGCATCACGTTTTTATATACTTCGTGATCAAGTTATTCATATATATATAATATATATATATATATATATATATATATATATATATATATACATAATTTCCAAGAAACACGAGAACCCCTTCTACAAGCCTGATTTTATGAGACATCTTTTATCCCCTAAGGATTAAAAGACAGAGACAATCAAATATCTGCTATTCCCAATGCTTCCTTTAGGTATGGGGCACGCACTAGTGTTAGGCAGCCGTACAAACGGCCTACGTACCAACTGACTGAACTTACAGAACGAAAACCCTTCCATATGCAAATACGCTAAAGCCACATTACGAGAAACGCTACGTGGACAGTGAGTTCTTCTTATTACAAGCCGTGGTTGCATTCCATTCAGCTCTGAGAGTCCGATATTGGCCAGCGATTCCCAGAGGAAAGGTCCTTGGGAGAAATCTTTGTTGTGGGTCTATTGCAGGTGCGAACGTCGCGAACAGCATATGCTGGGCGATGCATTCCGTCCAAAAAAAAAAAAAAAAATAAAAAAAAAAACTGTGAACTGCGAATATTCAAGCGGTCAAAGAAGGCGCGATTTATTAGAGTTCTGCAATGCATTCCGTAGAGAAACCGGCCGGTGCAATAAACCTCGACCGAGAATAGACAGTGACAAAGTTCCGAAGTTTGCTTTTTCCGAAAATTTGCCTTTTACCGAGACTAGAAAGTGGCAAAGTTCCGAAGTTTGCCTTTTACCGAGACTAGAAATGGCAAAGTTCCGAAGTTTGCCTTTTACCGAAAATAGAAAGTGCCAGTTCCGAAGTTTGCCTTTTACTTAGAATAGAAGTGATAAGGTTCCGAAGTTTGCTTTTACAGAGAATAGAAAGTGGCAAAATTCCGAAGTTTGCCTTTTACCAAGAACAGAAAATGGCAGTTCTGAAGTTTGCCTTTTACCGAGACTAGAAAGTGGCAAA
>NC_087218.1:17897284-17899784 GCF_015104395.2 Macrobrachium nipponense | reverse complement strand
CGCTGGCCCGAAGCCCCAGGGCGCCAGGGAGCGTTATACTTAATCACTTGTTCGGTAAGTTGAGTCACCCTTAGGTCGGCTCACCCAGCCTTTAATAGCCTTTCCCCCTTTTGGAGTCACTCTCGATAACTGATGTCCTCGAGGGCTGGAGACGAAGAGGAAATTTGCTTCACGTTATGAGAATAAATTGAAAAATATGCAAAGGTTCTTTTCAAGATGGTCCACTTAGCTCGCTGTTCCGTCGGCAAGTCTTGCGCTCCTGGCGCCATCTATTGATATGAACGTTTAGCTCGAAGGCTCCTCTATGAAATGGATTCTATTCTATATTAGTGGACTAGTCTGAAACTCCGGCATATCCATTTAGAATTCTTCACTCTTAAGACTTATTTCCTTGTTATCTTTGAAATAGAGTAACTGGTTCACCCTTTCAGGAGAGATATTCTCTGATTACGAAGCAATGAACAGCGAGATCGTTAATTAATTCAGTCTTGTACCGATAACATATCAAAAGACAGACACACACACACACACAGAGAGAGAGAGAGTGAGCGTCGTTTTCACTGTATGATGATGTACATTTTGACTGACCGCTGATCATTTTTCTATGCTACTTTTATCCTCTCATCTTCTATTATTCCACCCAACATTCCATCCAACTCTCAGAAACTGTCAGCCCCGATGACCCCGTTAGTTGCTACGCCACTTTTTGTTAAGAGATCAATCAAAATCCTACATAAAGGGATAGGTATGTCGGAAATCTGGGTTTCAATACGTATCCCTTATCTGAGAGCAGCTCTTTGGAGATGAACGAAGAGGGGTTCTTTCATACGTCAAAGGCCTTGGAAACTGTTTAAATGCACACAGCATATTCCTGGTATACGGCCTAGCTCTGAAATATGCCGAATGAATCGTTAAATGATTCTATGAAACCCGTGGGTGGCTACTTCTGAAATAGCATTTCCGTACCTTTAGAATAATAATAATTAGTCTGTACATGGTTGAATAATTATGTGCAGTACCATAAGCTATTTCCGCAAGGAAGTCGTGCAGCTGGAACTTCAGAAGTTTCCGCAGAGGAAGTCGTGCAGCTGGAACTTCCAGAGGTTTCCGCAGAGGAAGTCGTGCAGCTGGAACTTCAGAAGTTTCCGCAGAGGAAGTCGTGCAGCTGGAACTTCAGAAGTTTCCGCAGAGGAAGTCGTGCAGCTGGAACTTCAGAAGTTTCCGCAGAGGAAGTCGTGCAGCTGGAACTTCAGAGTTTTCCGCAGAGGAAGTCGTGCAGCTGGAACTTCAGAGGTTTCCGCAGAGGAAGTCGTGCAGCTGGAACTTCCGAAGTTTCCGCAGAGGAAGTCGTGCAGCTGGAACTTCAGAGTTTTCCGCAGAGGAAGTCGTGCAGCTGGAACTTCAGAGGTTTCCGCAGAGGAAGTCGTGCAGCTGGAACTTCCGAAGTTTCCGCAGAGGAAGTCGTGCAGCTGGAACTTCAGGAGTTTCCGCAGAGGAAGTCGTGCAGCTGGAACTTCAGGAGTTTCCGCAGAATAAGTCGTGCAGCTGGAACTTCAGAAGTTTCCGCAGAGGAAGTCGTGCAGCTGGAATTTCAGAAGTTTCCGCCGAGGAAGTCGTGCAGCTGGAGCTTCAGAAGTTTCCGCAGAGGAAGTCGTGCAGCTGGAATTTCAGAAGTTCATGCAAAGCTGCAATTCGTCATTGTATTTTAATTCATTTCTGTCTATTTGTTAATTTGTTAATTTATAATATTTTTTCTTTTTTAATAAGTGGGGTCTCATCTTTCTGTATTTCCCTTTACCTCGACTTACTCCTTAAAAGAACACCATTATGGCCCCCGTGGAATTGTTCCATATGAATAGGTTTCATCTGCTGAATAATAATAATAATAATAATAATAATAATAATGATGATGATGACCTAAGTGCCCGTTCTCCACAAATAGACTGAATTATCTAAAACAATCAAAAAGAGACTGGATAACGGTCAAGTTGCATATACTTATTACCTCTACTTCAAAGTGTCGTCCCGGATGCAAAGATTTCACTTGACATTTCAACTGGGTCAGTTCTGGGAAATTTTTTTCCTTGAATAAAAGTCGTTTTGTGGTGAAAAAAAAAAAAAAACTTGCCTGCCGAGTATCCAACCCTTCTCAAAACCAAATCGTGAAAGAGGAAAGTAAATTTAACTGTCCTTGTCCTGGTTGGGGGGTGGGGGGGCGAGTTAACATAAGAAATTTAAATATTTACGTTTCTTTTTTAATTAATACGATTTTGATTTTAAGATCACGAGGATCTCATGGCGAGTATTTGTGGCCATAATGACGATGGGGGTTTTCTTTCTTTTGAATATGCATTTTCACAAATTCAACTCTTCCTGAATCGGTGACAACTCAATCGATTAGCTTAAATATATATATATATATATATATATATATATATATAGATATATATATATAATATAAAATAAAAAAAGCAATGAATGAATAAAATGGCAATAGCTT
>NC_087218.1:17864784-17892284 GCF_015104395.2 Macrobrachium nipponense | reverse complement strand
AGGGAAATTTCCAAAGCATTATCTTTTCACAGACAACTCGAGGAGCAGTTTTCATAGTCAAGATTAGAGGACGAGAGCCATTATCGCTGTAATTACTGCATATGGTTATTCATTCGACCGGCTAACGAGATACGTAGACGAGATGATACGAACTTTAAGGGGAAGGGGGGAGGGGGTTGGACTTGTTCATCCACCACTCCTGTAGGCGAAGGTAATCGTACATGGATTTAAAATTATCGGACGAAGAATCGAGAACTTTAGAGAACGTTCAGTGTAAAAACTTATATCAAATGTGATCACTCATGCATAAACTATTATTTATCGATCAATTTTAACGTCAATTTCTCTTTCAAACACTATGTATTTTTAAATACTGTGCACAGTACAAAGACCTCTATCAAATCCTATTTTCCTTGTGAAAACTTTGCCAGACATTATTTTTCATGAAAACATACTGTCTATTCGCGTTCCTCATTGGACGAGTGGTTGACGTGCTCGCCTACCGATTCGGTAGTCGCGCCGCGAGTTCGACTCCCCCTCAACGTTGAATAAGAGGAATTTATTTCTGGTGATTACAAATTAATTTCCCGATATAATGTGGCTCGGATCCCACAATAAGCTGTAGGTCCCGTTGCTAGGTAACCAACTGATTCCTAGCCACGTAAAGATATCTAATCCTTCGGGCCAGCACTAGGAGAGCTGTTGATCGGCTCAGTGGTCTGGTTAAACTAAGATATACTTAACTGTCTATTCACACATTTTCAAATCTTTAACCTAAGATAGCACACTATATTTTCCGTTTACAAGCTTCATCAAAAGGCAAATGTCCTTTGCAAACTGATATTATCAAATAAAACTCTATCATGCAATGTACACATGTACAAACTGGTCCTTTACAAACTGATATACATTATTATCATAAAACAATTCTACCATGCAATGTACACCATGTACAAACTGTTCCTAAAAACTATCTTGTTTAAGAATCTTATCAAATACAACTTTTACCAGGAAGCCTTATTTCATTAAGTTAAGTATATCTTAGTTTAACCAGACCACTGAGCTGATTAACAGCTCTCCTAGGGCTGGCCCGAAGGATTAGATATTTTTACGTGGCTAGGAATCAATTGGTCACCTAGGAACAGGACCTACAGCTTATTGTGGGATCCGAACCACTTTATTTCGAGCAATGAATTTCTATCACCGAGCCGAGAATCGAACTACGGACCACCTGATTGGTAGCCGAGCGCAAAATCCACTGGTCCAACGGGGAACTGCCTTATTTTATTATTAATTGGCACGAAGAAACATATCAAACGACCTTTTCATGCAAGAAACAGCTATTAAAAATCAGTTTTTCACACACAAAATGTTCATCAAAACACTTATTCTATGGCTCGCCTGTTACACATGGAAATTTCCTGGGTAAACACTTATTAAAAACTTTGTTTTAAAAGGTCTAATAAAATCATATTGAACATGTAAAAACTATCCTGAATCACTGCTGTACACGTAAAAGAAGCCATTAACCACTGTTTTAGTTGCAGAAATCTTATTCCCATTGAAAAAAATGTCGGAATAAACAGCAATTTCCAAGTAACAACTGCTTCCAAGCACCATTTCCTGAGTAAAGTTACCAAACACTACTTGCTACGTAAAAACGTCTATGAATTGCCATTTTCTATGTAAAAACTGCTAACTTCCACCAGCAAAACTATTAAACGTTATTTTCCTAGTAAAATAAAGATTAATTACTTTTCCCAAGCTAAAGTATTTATCTAAAATATAAACGGAAAAGGGACGACTCGACAACCCTTCACATCATCAAGACGGACGATGCAACAGGTAATAAGGGGAACACTTGAGACAGATCAAACCCAGAAATCGTCTCAAAATTCCCCCATGAACGGTTGAGATGTCCAACCAGTAGTGGGCTCCTTCTCCTCTCTCTCTCTCTCCTCTCTCTCTCTCTCTCTCTCTCTCTCAAACAGCTAAGTTAAGTTCAGAGCTGCCCCTTATGTGAATTCTACGCTGGACTGCGCTGGATACAAGCGCATTATCTCTCCCTTTAATCACCAGGTTCCAACAGCCTAATCAATCACTCAATCACTTCCTCCAATCCACCAAGACACAAACAGGGATACCAGACGCTATCCTTCATCAGCGGCGATCTAGGAAGGCTCCTCTATCAGCTCATCACGATTGACCAATTCACACTGAGTGCGAGTTACCTACCGTCACTGTTGCCAGGGTCAGTGACCCAGGTCTCAAAGCGTGACTTGTGTCAAAGGCTATCCAGAAATGAAAGGCCGACTGATTGTTTTGATACCATCTACTGGCGTGGGGTTTCGACAGCTTTGATCGCTGACGAGTCAAACTGTCTCTATATAGATTCTCAATGAAACAGATTTTTTTTTTCATATTGTAAAATGCTTATGGTGTTTTATCTCGTTTACGTTTCCAGGTCCTGTTAATTGCTGGACTATGCTGGGTGAACTTACAGTGAAGTTTTCTATAATTTGAATATAAACTACAGACAATATCCCACACTCGTACACTTTAGATTACTGATTTGTACTAATCCAAAGTAAACCGTTATCCATTATTTGTTACCAAAAACAAAAAAAAAAAAAAAAAAAAAAAAAAAAAAGAACGACCGCCCAAAAAAGTGATGAAAAGGTTGAAAAACAAATGTCAAAATTCGCTCATCAGAAAGAGACCTATAACTAATCTTTCATCTTCTAAGAATAACTCGCCACAGTTCAAATCCCGAACGGATTCAGATCAGATTTTGCTAACCTAAATTACGCGAGCCTTTGAATATCCCCTGGTGACAGCAGTCCACATTCCTGTAATGAAGCTGGTGAGTCAAGACCATTCTCAAGGTGCCGATGCTACCTTGTGCTTCAGCAAGCAACGGCTAATGATTCACAGTTACTCTGTCGTGAATACGCATCTCTCAGTGTTGCTGTTCGTCGTTCTGTTTATATATATATATATATATATATATATATATATATATATAGATATATATATATATAATATATATTTAAAATAATAAACAATGCTTCTTCGTTTTGGAATCTAATTCTATTCAGGAACAAGAACAAAAGGGCTCAAATCCGTGAAACGTTCTTTATCATTATTACAAACGTTTCACGATTTTCACGGAATCATCAGGCTGCTAGAGGAAAATAATAATAATAATAATAATAATAATAATAATAAAAATAATAATAATAATAATAATAATAATAAACTACTATTTACTGGGTTTTATATATATATATATATACATACATATATATATATATATATATATATATATATATATATAATATATATATATATATATATATATAACGATGTACAAATCATGAAACTTGAAAAGGATCTTCAGGACGAAGAATTCTCGAAACTTTGCTAATAGCAATAAACACGTCACAGAGTTTAGCACTGGTGTTCTTCTTATCCCTAAACAGAAAAAAGATTATATATATATATATATATTATATATATATATATATATATATATATATATATATATATATATGTAATATAGCCCCCTACAAATTCCTTTATATTGCCAACACAAACAAACTAAAAAAAAAAAGACCCCTGCAGGAAGTAAGGCAATTCATATCAGGGGAAACATTCTTCACAAAAACAAAGCGAAATAACATCCTGGTTTGTTACCGCTTAAGGAAGGGCGATCTCGTAACTGTTTGATGTTGATGAATAAATAAAAATTGCAAAAACGAACGAGCGAACGATAAGCGCGTTCACCGAAGCGCTCTTCTCTCTCTCTCTCTCTCTCTCTCTCTCTCTCTCTCTCTCTCTCTCTCCACACTCGTTATGTTTTTGAACTATTTTCCAAAAACCTTGCTTACAAATGCATTTCCTTCTTAATCACTGAAATGAAAGATAGTGAAAGGTTCCCCTCCCGACTTCATTTTCATTTCGAACTTGGGGAAAATTCACGATGACTTCTACAAAATTGTTTTGTATCTGGAATAAAATTAATTTTAGATGGCAGCTATGACCTACGTATATCAAATGATATAATATGTTGCCGAGTTGCACCGGCTTGTTGCAGTTTTATTACGGAGAGAAAGCGGATATTTGAAAGTGACTGAAATATACACAGGACAAGCATACCTGTCAAGATCTATATTACTGGAAATATTCAAAACTTGATATGTGCGGGGTATAATATGTCTGAATTATGATAAAGGTTACATGAGCTTTTGACGGAAACAAGATAAAAGCTTGCGCCAGCATCCACAAGTAATTTAGAAACGAATTATTTTATTACCGACCCCCTTTTGCTAGCTACGACCTAAGTCTCTCTAACTAACGACGTCTACAGTAGTCGGGTTCTTTTGGGGTTTGTCAAAAGGGGAATCGAGTGTTTAAAGGATAAAGATCGTGTGAGTCTAGACTGAAAATTCGACTTCGAAGACTACATAACAAATGATGCATGTGCAATGTCGCTTGCACTGGTTAGGAGACGATCGTACCGTAATCGAAAACCGACCTTTCTTCTTCTTCTTCTTCTTCTTCTTCTTCTTCTTTCCCCTCTCTCTCCCATTCTCAATCGTGTCTGGGCAAGCTTAGGGCATTCGATTGCACTTAAAAAGATCATTACATATTTGCCGAATTCATTTGTCGACTATCAAAGATGACCACACGAGTGATGTACTCAACATGCTTAGTTTACAACATACTCGCACGCAACGGTTTTATTTAGGCCTAGGGGAGATAAAATCCAGAATATCTACCAAGGATTGGACTACATATATTCTAATCTGAAACCACTCTTATTATTATTAAGAATAATAATAATACGTAAACCAGTACTAAACCCATAACATAAATAAATGTGCACTATATTCACGATTACACTCCAATTAAACTATAGTAGATTTACATAAACCGTGCATTTGATGTCTAGGCCCGTCCCTTACGATACTCCTGATTGGCTGCTGATAAGCCAATCGCTGGGCTGGAAACTCTCAGTCTCTCGAGAGAGTTCACATAGGCAGGATGTATGTTCCACATCTCCTTTCAAAAGTATCCCTCAGGAGAGCTCGGAACGCAGATGCTGCCTATGTAAACTCTCTCGAGAGACTGAGAGTTTCCAGCCCTGTGATTGGTTTATCAACAACCAATCAGAAGCGTCGTATGGGACTGGCCTAAACATCAGATGCACAGTTGATGTAAATACTATAGCTATGACAGTGACATCTACGAAGAGCTTTCTTGTGGTTTTCCGAACATTTCCTTGTTTGTCTCCGAGGCTTCACGGCAAACTACGACGAGAAAAAGAGGCCGATCGTCTTTTTTTTTTCTCTCTCTCAATCTAAACCGTAAAGGAAAATAAAGTAGCTTCATTTCCACTCACGCGTCCACACCGACCTCAGATTCAGGAGAGATGAAGGAAGTAGAGAGACTCGTTAGGCACGGCTTCCAAAAACCCCTCGAGAGCTCTTGACTTTTATCCCGTCACCTCCATCTTGACGATTTCTAAGGTGAAGTTATACAGGTCAAGTTGCAATAAAGCCTCAACGAGAGCATAGCTGTTTGTTAAAAGAAAGTTCTTACGGCATTATAAGGGACTAACCTGGAGGCAATAGATAATCCTTTTCTAGAAAGGGCGTTGCACCGTCAATGGGGCTGAAATCCTTGGAATCCATTATTTTCCTTAATGACGTCAGATTCCTGCGCATATTGATGTTATGTGAACAATATTTGGTTTTCAGTGTGAGCGACCGAAGTTTCCTTAATAAATTGATCTCTCTTTGTTCGAAAGTCTTATTATAAAATGTCCTTTACACGTGGAGAGTATTTTTTTTTTTATCGCAGCCAAGTAGGCGCATAAGACTTAATTCTGTAATTACGGCTTTTAACTCCATCATTTTGGAAATGACTCTTATCTGACAAAAGTGTTCATCATCAACTTCAACTTTACAGGAAAACTGTCAGTCAAAAAGACTTCTCAATCGGCATAAAACTCTTAACACTAGAAAATTCAATTATAAAACATTTTGAACTAAGGAGCTTCGAATGTTGCCAGAGACCTACACACGGCAGGCAACACAATTATTCATTCTGAATAACATACTATGATCAATGTACGTGTTCGTGACTATGTTATTGTTATTTTATTTAGCAACTTGAGAATTGAAAAAAAATTTGAGGTTTTATACATAATTTTCTTTAGCTGAATACAGGGTCACGATTTTACTGTATTTACTATTTGAAATAAATCTGGTCTATTTAATTCGTTGCGCACCATAACCTTCTCTCTCTCTCTCTCTCTCTCTCTCTCTCTCTCTCTCTCTCTCTCTCTCTCTCTCTCTCTCTCTCTCTCTCGTGAAATACAACCATAATTGCAAAGCTATACCGTGATAACAACGTCATAGCGCGGCAATTACTTAAGAACTGATGTAATACGAGACTCCACAATCTATACAATGTTTGCTGTAGGTTGTGAAAACCAGTCTTCCCAGGAAAGGCAGGACTTTCATTCACACAATCAACAAAATAACAAATTGAAAATTAAAATACCGCAAAAAACTACTTTTTCCCAATACACTAGCATTATCTAGGTCATCTCCCGATACAGTAGCATTATCTAGGTCATCTCCCGATACAGAAGCATTATCCAGGTAATTTCCCTATACACTAGCATTATCCAGTTAAGCTACGGCCAAATAGGTCCTGGCCTTAATTCCTAAAGAATTTTGGGAGTCAGCGAGAAGAAAATTTAATTTAATGCACAAATAATTATCTTATTGACAATGTTGAATATGCAATATAAGAAGTAATGCTGGAAAATGTTTAAATGTTTGATCAAATATCGAGGTTAAAATATTGCGATAATGCCGCCATGACGGTAGAATTACCTTAGTTAAAAATATTCTTAAATATATTAATAATAATAATAATAATAAAATAATAATAATAATAATAATAATAATAATAATAACGAAGACACAGGTATTCCAATCAATTAATCAAGACGGATGACTGAAAAGATGGGATGAAATGTTGCACCCCATCCCCCCCTACCCCTACCCCTACCCCAACCCCCACACACCCCAGCGGATCACGGTACAAGTGTGGAAGACAGATTTTAATGGTACGCCCACGAGACAGCGCCCACACAGAATAAGGTATGGCAGAATGTAATCTAGGATTACTTATTATGAACCGATCACTAACAGCGTCAAAAAAAAAAAAAAATTCACTAACATGAAATAAGCATTACCGTTGATCTGACATTATATTAGAGGAGACAGGCTCTCATACACAAAATAAACCTTCGAAATTGCACACGAATACATAATAATACCCTAATTACGAAAATTTAAGTCAGTGGGAAAAATGGCAAAAGAACAGCCTACTCCTATCAGCCAATGAAGATATGAAAAATAAGAAAAACACCGCAAAAGTTAATTGATTTCTGAAACCTTGGGTCTACATATTCAGTTCTCTCTTACACAGCCAGCGTACGAGAGGCCTATTTCTATCAGGGCAGAAAATATTACACATCGTTAATGGGCTTTATCCTTTCACCCAAAATTACCGTATTTACCAAACGGGCACCACAGCAAGAGAGATGGTGGTCTTGACTGCTGACCACATAGCATGGGTCCTACGAAAATGGGAGGTTGCCGAGCTAAGTGAGGGGGAACTAAAGTAATGATGTTGGACACAGTTAAGGTGTGTGTGTGTGTGTGTGTTTTAAAGACAGGAGTACTTGCCAACATTTCACTCCTAAACCTCAAACTCAAGCAACGTGCCCTGTATAAAAAATATACATACACACATACATACATACACACAAGTATAATATATATATATATATATTATATATATATATATATATATTATATATATATATATATATATATATATATCACAAAACATAAACGAAAGATGGTAAAATGTATATAACAACAATAGTATGAATGTTTGGTATGAATTCCTAATCCAGACTGACTGAATATCACATGGACTTAACTGATTTTAAGGCAGTGTGAGAAGGAATACTTCGAGAAATCCTCACTAATTCATAATAATTTTCCTGGAACACACTTGTTACAATAAAAGCAATACTCCTAATAGTACTAAACAGCGATTCCTTAAGTAAATGGGTACTTATTTTTGCCTACAGTGTATCGTACTTGATTCACACGCGATATGATAGTCCTATTTCAGACAGCAAAAGGCTTCGCATGGATTTAAGAAAATAAAATAATCTGTTTTTCTTTACATCTAAGAGGTCACTGAACTTCGGGTAGGTTTTTAATAAATCTTCAGGCTAGACCACCACAGATCCAAATGATAAATTTACGGGCAATTAATTTTTTCTAATGTATCAATACAATGGCTGCGTAAAAAAAAACTATACATACATGTATTATATATATATATATATATATATATATATATATATATATATATATATAAGCGAATTCCACAGGAAAATGATAGTCAGAAATCCAAGCGCTTTCGTCTTTACTCAGACATTGTCAAGGAGTAAAGACGAAAGCGCTTGAATTTCTGAATATCATTTTCCTGTGGAATTCGCTTATTTATGAAGTCACGTGCATCTACTGTGATTTTTTAAGCATATATATATATATATATATATACATATATATATATATATATATATATATATATATATATATATATATATATATATATATATATATATATATATATCCTCATACCATTTGCAGAAGACAGTTTGGGTCAACACAATGCTCGCGATTGTCTTGTTTGCTTTACGGTGCAGAAGGATAATAATCAACCTATGAATACCAGATCGAGAAACTTAAAAGCTTTCATTGGTATGCATCAGGTACTAGAGAATGACCACTGCAGGGATCCTGAATAAGGTAGATTCTAACCAGTCGGGTTTCTTGAATTTTTTTGATGAATCTCCCAGACCTCTTTACTTAAAGTCCAATTAACTCTTATTTGGTCGGCAATATAACTTATTATACTTACGTAGTTTAATACATACTTTAGGTATGAATGGCTAGGAATAGAATTCAAGAAAATCAGAAGCATTTATAGTTTTATATAGTCATTTATTCACAAAATGTACTCATACATTCATTGACACATTCAAATCAAATATATACAAACATCCAGAGATCAGGTTCCATACCCCCAGCATGTGGTTCTCATGCCCACAAGAGGTATGGATACCCCCTGTTAAGAACCCCTGTCCTCACTCTATCTGTCCATCTACCTATATTATATAATATATAATATATATATATATATATATATATATATATATATACACATGCATACATACATATCGGTTGTGTCCACCATCTCTAGAACTTAATTAACACCTAGACTAAGCTGAAATATGGATGGTGTTGCTAGCATCTGGTAATTTGCCGAAATAGTAGTTATGGCTCTTAAAGGCTTTACGCAAGACCTTTTGAAATGAGTGACCATCTGAAAATAAAGCTGAGGAAACCCAGACACAAAAATTGTTACAACCATGGGATGGTGAAAAGCAGTGTTGTGTCCTATGTTATAGTTACTCGTAGATATGTTTTGTTTTACAACAAAATGCTTCGTTTTCTCTACTGACTGTATATGGACAATTTTTGTATTATACAATAAAACAAGTAAAGGATACGCCGAAGTTTCTTCGGCGCAATCGAGCTTTCTGTAAGGCGCATAATACTGTATGAAACTCTCAGCCACGGCCTGTTTTGTTAGCACCTATAGCAGTGACAGTCATGCAATCATGGCAAAATTTAACCTTAAATAAAATAAAAAAAAAAAAAAAAACTACCGAGGCCAGAGGGCTGCAATTTGGTATATTTGATGATTGGAGGGTGGATGATCAACATACCAATTAGCAACCCTCTAGCCTCAGTAGCTTTTAAGATCTAAGGCCGGACAGAAAAAGTGCGGACGGACAGACAAATAATCACCTCAATTTTCTTGTCGCGACAACAAAACCCTTTATTCATATGATAAATCTGGTACTCGGTTAAATAAATAAATAAATAAATGAATGAATGAATAAATAAATAAATAAAAAAGGAAATAATCATTCTCAGAGCTTATACGACTACCCTGAATCTAACATTCCCTATGTAGAGTGAATTAGATATTAAGCGACAGTTTAGTGTTTGTGAATAAAAAAATATCGGTGTATGTAATACAACTCACTCTCTCTCTCTCTCTCTCTCTCTCTCTCTCTCTCTCTCTCTCTATATATATATATATATATATATATATTATTATATAAAATATATATATATATATATATATTATATATATATATATATTCTAAAATATAAAATATATATATATAGAATATATATATATTATATATATATAATAACAATCCGTCAGAAACATTTAAAACAAAGCCAGCACTTTTACTTGCCCCACTCCCCCTGTCTGTCTGTCTGTCTGTCTCTCTATACAACTTTATGAGAGCAAAAACACGATTCTACGACAATAAGTGAAAATGCCTTTCACGTTCTAATCAATACCACGTTCGGTTGACGAAACCTAAATATTCCCGGAATCTATAAAAGAAAAAAAAAGTTCAGAACATTATTAGCAAAATGGGTTGAAGCAAAGACAAATTATATTTGTATTTACTTTGGTGAATCACTGACGACGACCAATATAATCGTCAAAATACACGAGTTAGTAGAGTATCAATACGCCTTTATAAAAACGACGCTGAAGCAGAATGGAATGGAATACAGAGGTTAGGCCAAAGGCCAAGCACTGGGACCTATGAGGTCATTCGGCGCTGGAAAGAAAATTAAGAGTATAGGTAGGTTTGAAAGTGTAACAGGAGGAAAATCTCGGAGTTGTACGATGGAATTATAGTTAGGAGTAGGTAGATAGCAACCTGGAAGAAAGATAATATGAATGGAGGTTGATTTGATTTATATAGATTTTTGGCATTATGCCAAGCACTGGGGCAACTAAGGCCATTCAGCGCTGAAACGGAAATTGGCAGTAAAAGGTTAGAAAGGTGTAACAGGAGGAAAACCTCGCAGTTGCACTGTGGAACAATTGTTAGGAGAGGGAGGACAGTAAGACTGAGGAAAGAATATGAATGGAGGTACAGTAAAAGGAATGAAAGTAGTTCCAGCTAGGAGCCCGGAGAGACGCTGCAAAGAACCTTCAGTAATGCCTACAGTGCACCCCGTGAGGTGCACTGACAACACAACCCCCGCAGAATTCAAAAACACTCATGAAAATAACTGAATGCATATTAGTGAGTTTTTATAAGAATTCAGACGTAATTGACACAGGTGCTGCTGTAGTATAATGTCCACGTCTTGCCCAGGCAGAAAACTAGGCAAAAAAAAAAAAAAAAAAAAAAAAAAAAAAAAAAAAAAAAAAAAAGCCGAAGTTTCTTCAGCGCAATCAAGTTTCCTGAACAGCGTAAAATTATGCATGAAACTCCCAGCCACGGTCCATGAAACTCTCCGACGCAGCCCATGAAACCTTCAGCCAGGGCCCTGTGGTGGCCTACGTTTTTGGCACCTTAAGCGGTGACAGACGCACGATCATGGCTAACTATAACCTTAAATAAAATGTAAACTACAGAGGCTAGATGGCTGCAATTTGGTATGTTTGATGACTGAAGGTGGATGATCAACATACCAATTTGCAGCCCGCTAACCTCAGTAGCTTTTAAGATCTGAGGGACAGAAAAAGTGCGGACAGACTGACAAATAGCCACCGCAATATTTTTCTTTTACAGAAAATCTAAAAAGTAAAAAACTGCAGAACACAAAGGCCTGATCATGAAGCGAACCATCATAAAATGTACTCCAGTATCTAAATAAGTCTATGATACCCTGTGTGCGTGCTATGGTTAAAAGCGAATGAGTAAGAAAGTCCATACGCACACACACACACATATATACATACATACACACGCGGAGAGGTGAGTCATTGAAATAAGTGAGAACTATTAACACGGACGCAAAATGATTTGATAAATCAATCCATGGAATTGCATTCTAGGAAACTCAAGCTATCTCGGTTAGAGAACTGAAAACATGAACATTAATTGTTTTTTTTTTTAACTGTGTTTAAAACCCTGACATTCATCAAACAAATTACCTGAGGGGTAAGGCTAATTAGAATGTTATTTCTAGAGATATTTGCGAGATACGTTTTTTTTTTTAATATTCGAGTTAATGAGGTGGAGAGGGCCAAAGTTATTTTAGAAATGGGTATTTTTGGAGTAATTCTGTTTTATACCCACGCATTCCTATTCTAAGTTAATCTGTTTGTGCTGTATTCTCTTAGGATGACCTCTCCATAAATAATAATAATAAAAAAACCGATAATGACTGTACTGTCATTTCAAAAAATATAAAATCTATTCATTATTTTAAAAAGGGGGGGGAGGGGGAGGAAGACGGCAGAGGTCAGGTCATCCAATACTCATTATCTGAAACTCGAACAAGTTTCTTTCCCCTCGTCTGCCCTTACCATTGTAACATGAACTGATGACATATTCCAAGGGAAACCAATCGCAATGCAATAAGTATATGACGTCATTGTACGGAGCACCAATAAACGCGCAGGCACCGAACCTCGACTACCCAATGGGTGCCGCTTTCGACCGTGACGTCACGGGGAAGGGAGGGCTGAGGGAGGGGAGAGCGAGCGGCCGTGCCATATAAAAATGAGAGGGATGAGAGTTGGGCTTTCAGGAAGTTGGAAACTCGGTCAGTACGGCTCGTGGCGTTGAAGAGGTAACACCCATTCCCCGCATCACACAGGTAAGGGACCGCGGAGTGAATCACTTGTTTACTAACTTCTAGAGGATTAGTTATCGTATTTAAAGTTGTTCTACAGCTGCTCTGTATACTGTGTCATGCATTCCAGCGTTTTCCTTCATTTTCTCTATTTTGCTTTTTCCCCTCACAAAAGTAACTAAATCGCAATTGCCTCGTTGTTCTATGTCAAAGGGATTAGATGATAAAGTTGTCAAAAACGACTGGATGATAAAATTACAGTACTGCATTGATAAATTCGTTTATAACAGAAGAAATCAATTCTCACAGTTCTCCTAATCGATGACAGAAGATAAGTCAATAAGTTATGACATAAGATCTTTTCCAACAATGGTGTGGTAGCCATTACTTACGAGAAGAATTTTGTCGAAAGGTGGAAAAATTATAAATTACTACCCTTGTAGTATTAACTGATAAAAAAATAAGTTTTAAGATATAAAAGGGAAATAATTTTATTCCTTCAGGTAACAATTTGCAATCCTCATGTCGACATAAAAATGAGCGTTCAGGGATTAATATTAGAAGGGAGTTCTTAAGATAAACAAATAAGTATTATTCAATTTTATTCTTATTATTTTAACCATCATGTAAATCGGTTTCAATCTTTACATATTTAATAACAGGCAAAGATACTTCCTTTTTTATTTGCCCGGCAGAATATTATATGGTAATCCTTTGAAAGCAATCGTCTAAAATTAAGCCAAGTATTTGATTTGTCAAAGTCTGGCAGACACTTAATTTAAAATCACTACATTTTAAAAGATTTTTTGTTAAAAGAATCCTGTTAAACCACTAATCATTTGCCTGCCAATCTGTCAATGAACTGACGAAATGACTCGGAATGTCATTGAAGTCTGGTCAATCAAAAAAATCGGTTATACTTTACTGACAGATTAATTACGAAACAAAACGTTTCAAGTTTGTTTACGCAATAGGCCGCGACAGAAGGCCTCAGGACACCGGTTTCCTTTTTTTTAAAATCTTATTCATATGAAACAAGCCCACGGGGCCATTAACTTGAAATACAATCTTCCAATGAACATGTCAGTTTCAACCTCCCACCACAGACCTCACACCGCGGCAGTAACTGATCATGTTATACAGAGCCAATGATTTTTCATGGCCCTGGGGGTTGGCGCGAACTCATGACATCTGAGTGGCATACCAAGGCACTAACCAGTGAAACTATCTGTATTTACAGTAGGATACAGTAGATTTAAATGCCGTATTTTAAAAATAAGCGTTGTTAATCCCTCAAGCACCCTAAAATAGTAACCGATCATACTGCTATTTCTTCCAACACCAATACACTAATTTCAACTTGTGAGAAGCCTTACGCAGAGGATTCGCCTCCTCAGGAATCGTGAATCACTTAGCGAGCATTGTGTGAACGTATTCTGTTTTTAAATGGACAAGTGTACCAATCAGAAGAGACATTCAGACGAACAAAAACTACAACAATGAAACTTTGCTCTCTCTCTCTCTCTCTCTCTCTCTCTCTCTCTCTCTCTCTCTCTCTCACTTCAGTGCTCGGCAAAATATCAAGTGCGAATACAGAATAATGAACAAATTCAAGTATTGGTGACTGCCTCTCATATTAACACTTACAACTGATATCATTTATTCAATGTAACAGTCTCTAAACAAGACCAAATAACTTATGCGAATGCCAGTTATTAATAAGGCCTTTTTGTCCCATACATTGGATAACCTCAACAAATTACCACCGACATATTCATAAACGCGAAAATTTTTTTGTGTGTGTAAATAATAAGGAGCTTGAGTTTTAGCAATAGTTCTACCACTATGATCCATTATTCTCAAGTTCGTCCCAAGAATGGATAAGAGAGGAGGGTTCAGTGCATGGTTAACTGTTCTGCCTCAAAAAAAAAAAAATTAAAAAAAAGTATTTCCAAAAGCCATAGAAATCTGTTGTTGGTGCCAATGGGCCACAATAAGGCAGGAGACGCCAGCTCCTTCGTGACTTCAACAGCAGAGTTGGGTCATAACTTTCATAATATTTTCTGAGCAATAAGGCGAAAACATTTTTTTAAAAGATTTACTAAAACACCTATCTCATATATGAAATGGAGACTTCTCTACTTCTCTTCTCATAAGTACGGGCAAACAATTATTTCTCTCTCTCTCTCTCTCTCTCTCTCTCTCTCTCTCTCTCTCTCACGGCCTCAACACAAACTACTTGAAACTAATATCTTTGTTGATGTACGTTTATAAAAGTATATACCCGCAATGCCAACTAGATCAGTGGTTCCCAAACGTTTCCAGTACGTGACCCCTTTCGGTGGTATCAAACCTACCATGACCCCCAACCTTTATAAGCCTTCTGAAAATGTACTAATTTCCAATGGCGCAGATACATAGAATTAAAGATTGATCACTGCAGAGAGCAATAAAAAAAATGCTTATTAATGTTTATCAACAAGGACTGATTTAATCATGTATTTTAACTGACAAAAATCTCTAAACATTAAAAAAAATTTCCTCAAAATCTTGGATCCTCCATAACCTCCAGAAAAAGGCTCATAACAACCCCACTCTTGATCTAGACCAACAACAGTTACTTATCATTCTCTTTGTGTCTGGATGTCTTGAGAATATTTTGTCAGAGAAAATTTCTCTTGCAAATATTACCGGACAACATTCTGAGGGGCCGTCACAAAGACGGACATCCAGGCTTATATAAGATTCTGTCGAATGTCGCCTGTTTCGGCTGGAAAACAAAGTGGGATTAGTGTCCGTTCTAAATATGTCAATATGTTCAACTGCTATTTGGGAAGAATGAAAGCTATGGATTTTAAAATGTGCGAGGTGGAAAGACAGACTTGTTGGGTGAAAGTATACAATTCATAACTCGAAATAAGAATATCATTCGTGTAATTCACTTTCTCAAAGTTTAACGATAATTGGCCTTGAATAGTTGAACCCGGATAAATACTGATTATCTTTACAGGACAGGATAACCAACATGAGATCATTTGATAAGGAGAGAAGAGGAGAGAGAGAGAGAGAGAGAGAGAGAGAGAGAGAGAGAGAGAGAGAGAGAGAGAGAGAGTATATAAAAACTCCACGAATTCAAATTCTTATGAATTCAAAATTTAATTTAAAAAATTAAGAGACTTTTTGGGCATTGAACTATGAAGATATTCGAGAACACAGAAGAATGTGGAGACTTCTATGCCGTAAGGTAAATCGAAAGAAGAAATGACTGAATCGTCTGACGCTAGATGTCACAATTTGCTCTTCGTAAATGCCTGAAGATGGTGGGCTGAAGATATTTATTACCCATAATACTGAATAGTCAGAACGGTAATTAATCGCCTGCAGCAACTTGGCGGCTCAGGGTGAAATATCAACGAACAGAAATAAGGATAGGAAAATTTTTAACAATGACTGTTGAATTTCTTAACAAGAACGGTTGAATTTCTTGACAATAATTGTTGATGAATTTCTTCGCAAGATCTGTTGAATTTCTTGACAACAATTTTTGATTAATTTCTTAACTAGAACTGCTGAATTTCTTGACAATAATTGTTGATGAATTTCCCAACAAGACCTGTTGATTTGCAGGCAATAATTCTTCATGAATTTCTTAAACAAGGACTGCTGAATTTCTTGACAATTTAAAGACGATAATTGTTCATGAATTTCTTAAACAAGAACTGTTGAATTTCTTGACAATAATTGTTGACGAATTTCCTGAGAAAAACTCTTGAATTTTTTGACAACAACTGTTGATCAATTTCTTAACAAAAACTGTTGATTTTTTTTAGAACTGTTGATGTGTTTCTTAACAAGAACTGTTGAATTTCTTGACAACAACTGTTGATGAATTTCCTAATAAACACTGCTGAATTTCTTAATAAGAACTGTTGAAACCCTGACAACAACTGTTGATGAATTTCTTAATTAAAAACTGCTGAATTTCTTCACAATAACTTTTGATGAATTTGCTAAATTAAAAATTCAATTCACATTGAAATGTAAACGCATAAAGTTCCCAGTCCCATCGACCTCCTCATTACTGCGAAAACGACATCGAATTATAATTGAGGAAAATATGGCTAACGGAAGACAATAATGAAAACACATGACAACCAGCTGCCTCTTTAATCAAATTTCTCATTTAAAGAAAACTCTAAAAATCAACAAAAGGAACTTGGAACCGATTTTAGAGGAAAAAGTTAAGATATTTTTCGCCCCGTTCATTATTATGCATCACTGGTCTGAGTTTCACATCCAATGGATGGATGATCCGAGAATATTCAATGAGGGTGAAACGACCGAATTAACTTTGGCAATTTGTTAAAAGTCTTATGATAGACGGTCAACCGGAAGTACTTTCCTCAAGTGTGAGGTCATGGTGAAACGTTTGGAAGCTCGTTTCTGTTTTTCCTTGGAATAATTTTTTAAGTAAATTTCGTCGTAACTATGATGAACAAAAGTCAAACGTTGTGGAACATTTAAGTGGAATCATATACGCGCGCGGACACATATTAAGTATATAATATATATAATATATATTATATAATTTATTATATGAGTGTGTGTGTGTGTAGTGCAAGCTACCTACTGTAACGTTAAATATGCGTAGGTGTTTTGTGAGATTTATATATATATATATATATATATATATATATATATATATATAATATATATATATATATATATATATATATATGTATATATATATATATATATATATATATATATATATATATATTATATATATATATATATATATATATATATATATATGTGTGTGTGGTGTGTGTGTGTGTGTGTAAATTTATACATATGTAAATAAATATACATACATATATATATATATACATATATATATATATATATATATGTAAATTTATACATATATATAAATAGCGCCTCAGTGGCGTGGTCAGTATGGTGTTGGCGTGCCACGTCTGTGGCCGCGAGTTCGATTCTCGGGCATTCCACTGAGGTGTCAGAAATCTGTATTTCTGGTGATAGAAGTTGACTCTCGACGTTGTTCGGAAGTCACGTAAAGCCGTTGGTCCCGTTGCTGAATAACCACTGGTTCCATGTAACGTAAAAACACCATACAAACGAACATATAAAGATATGTACATACATAAATATATAGTACATACACACACAATGCATATATCTCACAATGCACCTGTGCATAATTAACTTTGGGGTAACATACATTACGCGTCACGGGACGACCAAAGTTAATCCGATATTCGTTAAAAAGTCATTATCGAAAGCCGACAGGTAATGAACGGGGTATATCCGATCCTCGCGCGGCCGCGTCACTCACACGCACACGCATATTTTTATGATCGCATTAATCTGAAATACAAATTTATCCTCGGAAATAAACGATCTTTATGCAATCAGCACTGACTTCCGGCGGCCATATTTGAATTTCCATTTGCCCAAAACCCCACACTAATTTGCATTCTTGATTTGAAATTTCGCTCGCTAATTTTCCCATTAACCGTACATTTTTTTTCTTTTTTTTTCGGATAATAATCATATCCTCTGTATTCAAGTGATCAAGTGTCATTTTGGTGGTTGGGAGAAGAGGAGCCGACCGGGGAGGGGAGGGGGGGCGGGGGGCGGGGAGAGGGCGCATGGACATTGTGGAACCCATGATATCATTAAAATTGTTCGAACTAAAGTTGGAAATATAAAGAGGTTAGATGGAGTGTTTAATGTATGTAGTTTGTTCGTCTCTGTTCTTTCAGGGTTATTCATTCATCTCTCTGTTAACCCTTCTCTCTTTAATTGCTCTTTTATTGTTTTTAATTTCTTCTTACTTCTATTGAACCGAAGATGAAAAAAGTTCATTTTTCTTTTACACGCATATTTCTATTCTTTTCTTACTCAAGATTTTTTCTGTTATTCTTTTTCATTTTGCATTTTTTGCTAATCCTGTAACTTACTCAAATCTTATCCATTTCCACGACCTACCTTTGAGGAAGTTGATAACTTCACGTGAAAGAAGGATAGATAATCATTAACAAAAGAACATCACGGTCACCATGAGTAAGTACTGTCCAAACAAACGTCGTAGGCATTAAGAAAGGACGGAAGCGCAATCTAATCTATTTAATCATCAAGTAACACCAGTAACCGCCGTAACTACATTACATGGGGCTCCTTTGATCCAGATAGGAAGACTTATCTTTCTATCCTAGTTTCTCAAGAACATGCTGAAGATTTGCTTTTATTTCTGGTAAGTATTCTGCAGCATAGCTCCTGCTCGTAAAATTGCTTAGAGCAAGGGTTTTAAAGTTGATCTGACATCCTATATGTGAACCTGCACTACTTAGAAGTAGTTGTAAAATGCATATGGTACTATAATTTGATCTGATATCATATATGTGAACCTGCACTACTTACAAATTTGTTGTAAAATGCATATGGTACTATAAGTTGATATGATATTCTATATGTAAACCCGCACTACTTACGTGGAAGTAGTTGTAGAATGCATATGGCACCGACTTTCATCGCTATGTTATGTCGGTTTATGTCTATTATCCGTTCATTATGGCAGAAACTTGATACGCGTTTAGTCTACTGACTTATCCGTGGGCTGCCTCCACGCCACAGTAAAACATGTCTTGAACACAAGACGGCGACGGCAACTTATCGCATAAACATCATAACAGGTTGAATACAAATTATCGACTTACTGGTGATCCTAAACAGTGCTTCACACGATTACTCCACTTAACAGTGGTTGATATGCTGTCAACCCGTCTGTTTGTTTGTTTGTATGGTGCTATTACGTTGCATGGAACCAGTGGTTATTCAGCAACAGGACCAACGGCTTTACGTGACTTCCGAACCATGTCGAGAGTGAACTTCTATCACCAGAAATATACATCTCTGCCCCGTCAGTGGAATGCCCCAGAATCGAACTCGCAGCCACAGAGGTGGCAGGCTAAGACCATACAAATCGCGCCACAGCTCAGAGGCGCTCTCAACCCGTTTGTGGTATATATGCAAGAAGTTGCCAAGGGGTGTTTATGACGCGTTTCACTGCACTGAGGACACTACTTTCGCCACAAAAGTAAGCTTTCTTTTAGACAACACCTAGAAATCACCTCCGGCGTACTTTCATTTCCAAATGCACCACATTAGACCTACTTTTCTTGGACTCACTATAATGCCTCCTTTTGTAATACTGCTGCTTTTATTGATATGCAATAATTAGATTTTCGTCTTTTCTTTATGAAGCGATCAAGAAAGATATGATTTTCAACAATTTCTTTATCACTGCGAGAAGGCAGAGGCAGAAAGGAGATAAAATCAGAAGATCCCACAGTTACTGCTTTTCTTTTCTTTTTGAGATGATGGTGGCTTTTATAAAGAGAGAAGGATTCAGTTAATCATCATTTTTCGGTCATATAACACACAATAAGTCCTCTTGGGCCGTAACCTTTTAGATGTTGTTATCATCTTCCCGCTGATAGCAAAGTAAATTCTCTTATAACTCACAGCAACTGGTTACCGTTGACCAACATTCCTTCCACATTAGGAAAGTTCGAAACCTCAATTCGGTTTCGGAGTTTTCAATAGCAATGAGGAGGTTTTCGAGACCATTTCGGGAGAGAAATCTAGGCCAGACTGCCTATTTTGAACCATTTTCTCATCTTCCAGCGCTAGTGACCACAATGGTTGTGAATTGAACTGAATTGAATATAGAATTTAGATCTAAGAGGTCATTCAGAGATGAAACGGAAATTGACAATAAGAAGGTCTGAAAGGCGTAACAGGACTATGAATTAATTGTTAGGAGAGGGTGGAAAGCAGGATGGAAGAAAGAGAATATGATAATATGAAAGGAGGTACAGTAAAAGAAACGAAAGGGGGTTCCAGCTAGGGGCCGAAGGCAAGCTGCGAAGAACCTTAAGTAATGTCTACAATGCACGCATGAGGTGCGCTGACGGCAATACCCCGCAAGAGGCACAGTCGTTGTGATACCTGATAATGTACAATGAACAAATCAGTTTCTAGTTTATCCCACAGGTTTTTACAATCACAAGACAACTTATGAGACGTCTTTGCCGTTGCTAGAATAAGCACTCGTAATAGGTCGTCCAACACAGACATGAAGAACAGCAACTCTTTTAAGATATTTTTCCAAGCGAAAACAAACTTGCAAACGCCTTTGTTGCGACAGGGGAGAAGAGAAATGAAGTTTTAATTCGATTCCGACGTCAGCTAACGGGGCGATGCAAATGAATTGCAACTTGGTCAAGTCTGTAATCATCACGGGTGATAATTTCTTCTTGTCTTAATGGCCCTTTCGGAGAGAAGAGAAATGTCATGAGGGTAATTCCTTTGTTTTTGTAACCTTAGAATCAGATTTTCCCCCGTCTTGCACTCTTATTTATTCTGGATATAGCTTAATGATATTGGCTATATTTATTTGTGGGATGATTGTACGAACATTTTTTTTTTTATAAAGTCTTAAAATGACAAAATCGATCAATCTCTACTCATAATTTGCAAGACGAAAAGGCTGTTTTCCAGGAGGGCAACTTATATAATATATATAAATAATAACACACACACACACACACACACACACACACACACACACACACACATATATATATAATATATATATATATATATATATATATATATATATATATACACATATATATATGTGTATATATATATATATATTATATATATATATATATATATATATATATATATATATATATATATATAATATATATATATTTAATATATATCTCGGCCCGGCCAACGCGGAATCAGAGGAATTTATTTCTGGTGATAGAAATTCATTTCTCGACATAATGTGGTTCGGATCCCACAATGAGCTGTAGGTCCCGTTGCTAGGTGACCAATTGGTTCCTAGCCACGTAAAAATACCTGATCCTTCGTGGCCAGCCCCTAATGAGAGCTGTTAATCCAGCTCAGTGGTCTGGTTAAACTCAGATAATATATATATATATATATATATATATATATATATATATATATATATATATATATATATATTATATATATATATATATATATATATATATATATATATATATATATATATATATATATATATATATATAGTGCGTGTGTGTGAAGCAACACCTTGGAACCGAAATGAAATTAGAGTGCACGCACCATATCACGAAAAAAAAAAAACCATTCTAGTCCGAGCGCATTTGTGTACATAAAGGACACATCTTCAGTGAAAATGGATGTACTTAACAAACGCTAAATGTTTGGGAAACATGAATTACTCTTATATGTATGTCGGTTACAGGCTGAACTTGAGCTTTGGGAAAAATAAACGGCACTCCAAAGATTAATGAGGTACTCTATGTATATTTGATGACATTTCCATTTGGCTAAATGACATGAGAGCTGCGAATGAGAAGTAATTATCTATATACGATCATCACATAACGAGTTACAGAATGGCTTCATGCGTATAAGAATCTAATTTTGTCAAGACCACGTTTAGTGATGAGTGTTAGTTCGCAAAATAATGCAATTGCGTCTCTAATGACATTTTTGGAATAAAAGTTCCCATTTACACTTAATCGCCACGAAACGGATTTCCCAATATATCTCAGAATGTGTATTTCAAACTACAAAAGCCAATGAATAATGAGATACTCCAATTTACCTTTATCTAAAAAGTTCTGATGGATTTGTCTAAACTGCCAACCCTCCCAGGATCCCAAAGTTCAAAAGCCAAGTCTGTACCACGATGGAATGGAATGGAATATAACATTGCGGCCAAAGGCCAAGCTCTGTGACCTAAGAGGTCATCCAGAGATGAAAAGGTAATTGAGAATAATTAGTTTTGAAAGGAGGAACAGTTGTTAGGAGAGGGTAGAAAGTAAGATGGAAGAAAACGAATATGAACGGAAGTAGAGTAAAGGGAATGAAGGGGGTTGTAACTAGGGGCCGAAGGCACGCAGTAAAGAACCTTAAGTAATGCCTACAGTGCACCGCATGAGGTGCACTGATGACACTACCGACCGACGGGTAAAATCGTTAACTAACCCTTGGCCTGTCACATCTGGTATTACAAAACTGTATTATGACATTACACAAGGGAAAAAATTCCACAGCAATGTCGTAAAAGGAAACAAACGGTCCTTGAGCTGAACGATAAAAAAAAACTACGAAAAAAATTCAAAATAACACAACAGTATAATGCAACTGATTATACAATCAAATACATGCAAATAACAGAACAGCCTAACGTAACAGATTACGTGATAAATAACACATCACCATAATTTAACAGATAACGTACTAATTAGTTAAGAACTTAGAAAGCGGATAAGATACCACAATGAACTGAAAATCTTTTGTCTAAACATTAGACTTTTTTTCACCACTTTTCTCAAAGGTCTGAAGGTTCCCAATCAGTCATTTCTAAAGACTTTTCGAGCCTCTTCTCCAACCGACGAACTTTTATTCTCTAAGAATGAAATTACTACCGACAATTTTCGAAAGTTTCCGTAATCGAAGCGTTTCTTCATATCGAAACTGCACCGAAACTTATCCTAAGAATCGTGGGCGATTTTAGTAATTAGTGAAGATAAGAATGTAAGTATGGAAAAAGTGAAACGCTGATTTGGTATACTTTTCGGATACAGACTGACACTGATGAAGAGACTCCATTAATGGAGTTTTTTTTTTTTTTTTTTTAGAATGTCATTTGCTGACTTAGTAAACTTTTGGGATGCCACTCGTACACTGAAAGTATGAGAGAGAGAGAGAGAGAGGAGAGAGAGAGAGAGAGAGAGAGAGAGGAGAGAGAGAGAGAGAGAGAGAGAGAGAGAGAGAGAAAGTTATGGCTCGCAACGAATTATAAAGACTACAGATTTATTTCATCAAATAGTAAATACAATAAAAATGTGTCCCTGTATTCAGCTAAATAAACAAAAATATGTATAAAACCTCATATTCCCTATAGGAGGAAGTGCAGCTCATGCGGTGCACTGCAGACATTACTTAGGGTTCTTTGAAGCGTCCTTTCGGCCCCTAGCTGCAACCCCTCTCATTCCTTTTACTGTACCTCCGTTCATAATACTTACTTCCATCTTACTTTCCACCCTCTCCTTTCTCCTGTTACACCTTTCAAACCTTCCTTTCTTTCAATTTCCCTTTCAGCGCTGAATGAACCTCATTGGTCCCAGCGCTTGGCCTTTAAATAAAATTTTATATTCCAATTTCAAAAACTAATATTTAAAAAAGTTATGAATATAAAACCTGTCCGTTTGAAAGTCTTTATTCAATTTCAGGGCAAATACAAACAAATTTATATTTATATATATATATATATATATATATATATATATATATATATATATATATATATCTATATATATATATATATATACATTAGATTCTTATATTCAATGAGAATGTATTTTAATGCAATTCTCTCTACCTCGGTATCTTCATATATGTTAACCGAAAGGGAATTTTTTTTACTTGATAATAATTTCGTCCTCCCGTGGATTCGAACCTGCGGTCAGACAGAGGAGAAATCAAGACTGCAGTGACATTATCCACTCGACCAGAGCGAATTGGGTATTTAAGGACATTTGTAGCTTAATGCATGTATATGAATCTCGGTGATTTGATAAGTAGTCATACATACATACACACACACACACACACACACACACACACATATATATATATATATATATATATATATATATATATATATATATATATATATATATATATATATATATATATATATATAATTGTAATAGCCACAATGCCCTCTTAACTTCTTGAATTCTTTACTCCAAAGCCTGAAGATCCAAGTTCAAAGAAATTTGGAGAAGAAATTGTAATTCTGGTCCTGGGAAACGAACGTGATCTCTCTGTGATTATTGAACCTGGGTTCGTTTCCCAGGACCAGACAATTACAATTTCTTTTCCAAATTTCTTTGAATTTGGATCTTCAGGGTTTGTAGTGACAAGCGTATCCAAAAAAGAGCAAAGAATTCAAGAAGTTAAGAGGGCATTGTGGCTATTACAATTTCATATGTATCTGGTAAAAAAAAGTGACCAGTAGATTCTACACACACACACACACACACACATATATATATATATATATATATATATATATATATATATAATATATATATATATATATATATATATATATCAATGTCACTAGCGTTCAAGGGGAAGCAAACGCCTTGGTCTTTGTTACCGAGCAATTAGATCACACATCCATATCCCGAACAGAAAGGGATTAAAACTCGAAGATAATTCTCATCACTGAAACAATTCTCCTCCCTCTCTCCAAATAAATATCCTCCAATTCTCAGCAAATTTCCAAAGGCTGAATAAAAGGATGACGTCCTAAAAAAGAGGAGATGGGAAATAAGGGATAGGAAGGATTACAAGATGGTCTCAAGGGTCATCCGTCATGAATGAAAGGGGAGGGAGATTTATTCTTCACAGAATATGTTTTGTGACGGTATTGACCTCTCATTCTAAAGAGAGAGAGAGAGAGAGAGAGAGAGAGAGAGAGAGAGAGAGAGAGAGAGAAATGTCATCAAATATTCAATGAGAAATGAGTATATATTTACAAACAAATACAAACACAGCATAAGGTGTGTATGTGTATGCATATATATATATATATATATATATATATATATATTTATATATATATAATATATATATATATATATATATATATATATATATATATATATATATATATATATATATATATATATAAACCTAGCCACCTGGGGGCGGGGGGGGAACCAAGTCCTTATGGGTGCCGGTCCCAAGCCCGGATAAATAGGGAGGGTTAGTGTCAGGAAGGGCATCCGGCTGTAAAAATCTGTGCCAAAACCAAAAATGGAATGAGCCGAAATATGGAAAGAGGTAATGCTAGGGCGTACTCCGTAAACGACGCACAGAGACATCGCCCTAACTCTGTGGTAAGGCGAGGGCTACTGCATCAGGAGCGGGTGCAGCTAAAGAAGCGAGCTCACATTGGGTTCAGAGTATGTCAGCTAAATGTTGGGTCCATGACTGGGAGAGGTAGAGAATTGGCTGACTTGATGAGAGAAAAGAAAGTAGATGTTGTGTGTGTGCAAGAAACGCGGTGGAAAGGAAATAAAGCTAAAGAGTTGGGAGATGGATATAAGCTATATTATAGTGGAGCAAATAAACAAAGGTAGAAATGGAGTTGGCATAGTACTGTCTAGTGAACTAAAGAACTCGGTAATAGAAGTACATAGAAAGAATGACCGTATCATCAGATTGAAGATATGTTATGGAGGAGAGATTCTGAATATTATAAGCGCATATGCACCACAAGTTGGTTGCACAGAAGAAGAGAAGGGAAATTTCTGGAGAGACATGGATGGAATAATGCAAGAACTGGAAGAGCATGAGAGGGTGATAGTTGGGGCAGATTTGAATGGCCATGTCGGAAGTGAAAATGAGGCGATTGGGCGGGTGCATGGGGGCCATGGAAGGGAATTGGGGAGACGAAACCCAGTAAGGAGAGAGTTGTACTGGGACTTGTTGCTGTGTCATTTCGTGACGATGGCAATAGTAAACACATTTTTTGAGAAGAAAAGGGAACACCTAATAACATATAGGAGTGGGGGAAGATTCTCCCAGATAGACTATTTCTTGTATAAAAGGATAAATCTGGTGGAGGTCAAGAACTGCAAAGTTATTCCAGGCGACCATGTAGCCCCCCAACACAGGCTGCTATGTATGGACTTGAAGTTGAAAAGGGAAAGAAAAAACCAAAGCTAAAGGGATAAGGAAAATTAAATGGTACGAATTACAGAGGAAGGGGATAAGAAGAGAGAGTTTAAGAGGAGGGTTTTGGAGGATATTGATATAGGGATTGAAGATGTTCAAGAATGGTGGGCACGAAATGCAGCAGTAATAAGAAGGCATGGAAAGGAGCTGCTAGGAGAGACATTTGGTATCATATGGGAACAAAAAGGATAGTTGGTGGTGGGATTAAGACATTGAGAAAGTAGTAAAAGATAAGAAGGAGGCACAGAAAAGATGGGAAGAGTCACAGTCAGTGGAAGACAGAAACAGGTACAGAGAGAAAAAACAAGGTGGTGAAAAAGGTGGTAGCCCACGCTAAAGCAAAGTCGTATGATGATGTGTATAATGAGCTGGGGACAAAGGAAGGATTAAAGAAGATGATGAAGCTATCAAAGGCTAGAAATAAGAGCACCAAAGATATAACACACATCAAACAAATAAAGAATCAAGAGGGTGTAGCTAGTGCTTAGAAAGGAGGAAGACATTGTGAAGAGATGGAAAGAATATTTCGAACAGTTGTTAAATGAAGAAAATAATAGACTAATAAGAGAGGATGGGCAAGTGAACATTGGCATGGTAATGAGGTTTTCTAGGCAAGAGGTACTAAATGCACTGAAGAAGATGAAGAATGGGAAGGCAACCGGACCAGACATGATCCCGGTGGAGGCATGGAAAGCATTAGGAGATGAAGGAGTGGATATACTGTACGATCTTATGATAAAGATCCTTGAACAGGAAAAGATACCAAATGAGTGGCGTGGGAGTATATTGATCCCAATTTTTAAAAGGGAAAGGCGATGTCCAAGAGTGTGGTAA
>NC_087218.1:17729784-17859784 GCF_015104395.2 Macrobrachium nipponense | reverse complement strand
TTTGAGAGATGATGTCATACCAACGCATTTAGTTTTGTGATTTCTTTTCAGATCGTTTCATTTTGATATACGAGGTTTAACATCTTCTTAACAGATGATTTATGTTTAATATCATCATGTGAGATCATTCAGGTTTAATGTACGATACTTTCTATTCTTCGCGTACGGTAATTTCTCTTCAACGCGCGATGATTTCGTTTTTGCTCTAAACATTCCTTCAGACTTAATTAATGCACCGGTCCCAAAACTTAAGTTTTTGAACAAAGGTAATGCATGAACAGGTCACAAGAAACAGGAATAAGATAAAAAAAAAGACAACGCTATTGACGAGTAAAACAACGAAAATGAATTGAATATGAAGAATGAAGTTTTTCATGCATGCGTAAGTGGACATACACGATACAATCATATACTTCGATTCTCCAAAAACAAGTTATTGCCTAACTGTTTGTCTGTGTTATTTTTTTACGATCATTTCATCAGCCAGGAAAAATGACACGCGTGGAATGCAAGTTTTCCTAAACAGCCCTTTGGACCGAGGTCCATTTTTGCGCTCATTTTAAATCTCCTTCCACCAGCAAACTCATTTTCCGCGCATAACAGCACATATTCAGGTACCAGCTACATTTACTCATTCATCCATTGGCTGGGAACGAGTTATGTTCATCTTTTCAGCGCCAATGGAGAGTGCGATTTAGAAATATAAAAAAAAAGATGATAATTAGCATTTACAAACGAAGGACGAACTGATAACAGTTCGCTTTTGTGCCTAATCTAGATAACGAAGACATCGACATCCTCATTACCAGCAAAAGGTCTGAACTTGAGATAGCGCAAAAAGATAACGGTTAAATAATGACTAACGAACAGGAAGCATAAAGGGCGCCTGGCTTCCCCCCCCCAACCCCGCCTCAAAACCTCTTGCTATAAATTTAGGGACAAGAGCATGATGTGAGGCTAATGACGTCATTCCAATAAGAAATAAAACGAGAGGCGTAAAAACTGAAAAAGAAGCCAAGATAGTTGAAGTACATAACATCTTTTTCTGTGCATTTACACTATAAATTTACAAATGAACTTTCATAAAACCACCACGGAAAATCCTCCTTATTATTATTATTATTATTATTGAATTCATTAATATTATTATTATTATTATTATTTTATTATTATTTTATTATTATTATTATTATTACTGTTCAAACGATAAACCTCTATTCATATTGAAGCTTCTCACAGAATATGTTGTTCATTTGAAAGAGGTACAGAAGATAATAGGAAATACAGAAAGGAAAAAGGATCATTATTATAAAAAGTTATTATAAAATAAAAAACATAACTAAAGGTTGCAAACAACCAGTGAGCACATACTCTCTCTCTCTCTCTCTCTCTCCTCTCTCTCTTCTCTCTCTCTATATATATATATATATATATATATATATATATATAGTATATATATATATAATATATATATATATATATATATATAGATATATATATATATTATATATGTATACGTGTGAGTGTGTATGTGTGTCTAGTTAACTTCACTAGACCACAACCACAAGACAAAACAAAACCTAAGCGACAAAGGAACAAAACGACAAAGAAATAAAAACAGAAGTAAAATGACCACATAACCAAAGACGAAGAAGATCCGAAAGAAGAAAAAAAAGCCCACAAATAATTCAAGTCCTCGGGCTGCCGACGCTCATTTAATTACTTCTTAATAAATAACACAGAACGCATTTCCCAGTTCGAAAGTAAATCAGTGTTTGTTATTATCCTCGGTGCTACCAGTCAACATAAACAAGAAGCAATGCAGTAGTGTATATTTTAAATATAAATTTATACACACATATACATATATAATATATATATATATATATATATATTATATATTATATATATATATATATATATATATATATATTATATATATATATCACTAATGAAGCGCTAATTGATAAATGAATCACCTACGAACAAAGTGTCCACACCAGCCATTTCATTTTCCCACACAGAAAGCTCATCATCAGCCCGTCGGCCCCTGCATATGTTTCTCCATCGAGCCAGCTTTGTGTCGATTACTTATGCTAATCACTTTCCTTCATCTCTGCAATATGCCTGCATTTCCCATCTATTCAACCCTCCTATTTCAGCGTAGAAGGTGCAGTTCATCTCAAAAACATTCAGCTTCTCTTATTTGTATTCAATGTGCACACTTGACTCCCATAAAGGAAAGTTGGCACAGCAATTCCTGCATAAATCCTTCCTTTCTTTTCAACACGAAAGAGCTTACTCCTTTCTTCTATTTGTCCTGTGGACGTGGCTGAAAAACAAAAAAAAAATTATATATATATATAAAAAAATATTATATATTATATATATAATATAATAATATATAGTACACAAATAAATAATTATGCATATTAATTACCTACCTAATTAACGTGCTCCCAGGGCCCTACCAAAACATCTCTCATGGCCAATCACTGAAGGCTTTGAAAAACAAACAAGTCTCCATCATTACCGCTCAGGAATAAGAAAATAAACAACAAGGAAATGCAGTAATGAGCAATTTCCGGACCAAAGTTCAAGCTCCACTAGATCATATAAAATACAGTAAAACTGTTAGAAAAATAATACAGACAAATGGCAACAGGTCTCAGACAGTTATAAGAGCCTCTACTCGTTAAAGCTCCTTGAATGGGCGTAACAATTTCTGAGTAACTGTTAGTTTTAAAAGTAGTCTGTGTGTGTGTTTGTGTGCAGATATATATATATATATATATATATATATATATATAATATATATATCTATATATATACACACACACACACTATATATATATATATATATATATATATACATACAAACACATACACACATTTATATACTAATATATATATATATATATATATATATATATATAGATATATATAGTAGATATTTATTTATATATATATATATATATATATATATATATATATATATATATACATTATACAAACACATACAGAACATTTATATACTAATATATATATATATATATATATATATATATATATATATAATGATGATATATATTATATATTATATATATATATATATTACACATACAAACACATACACACATTTATATACTAATATATATATATATACACATACAAACACATACACACATTTATATGCTAATATATATATATATATATATATATATATATATATATATATATATATATATATATATATATGCGTGCGTGTGTGGTTGTACGCTGTCGTTTACATAAGCACAAATCTCAAAAAAAAACCACAAAAACAGAATTCCTTCCTAATACTACTACTACCACAACCACTACCACTACTACACGCATAAAACGAAGACCCGCTCTTCCAAATTCCTCGTGAAAAAAGAACAGAAAAAAACAAACCAAAAAAGTGTCGAAAGTAAGAGGTTTGGGCTGCCACGATTCCACCCCCCCCCCCCAAATTCCTTCGCCTTGACAGTCAAGTCAGACGTCTTCTTCCTCGCCGGCAAATACTTGCAAGCGAATCCGATTTAAAGGAAATGCGATAGTTCAATCTTGCCCGAGTTTGTTCAGCATTAAGGAAACGTCAGGGACATTCAGCCAGCCAGCCTTGCCGAGGGATGAAAGTTGTTGGCTGAATGATACAAGTGCCAACTGTCTGGGCGTGCGGTGGGCGGGCGAGCGCGTTTCTTCGCGCGCAGGGCAGGGCGACGCGACGGAGAAATTCGGCATGCTTTTGGATTTCATTATTTTCACATTAACTTTCCAACGTTAATTCATGTATCAGCTCACGGATATTAATTTATGAATTAACTTGAAGATATTAATTCATTTATTAACTTAAGACATATGTATTTAACTTATGAATTATCTTAAAGATATTAATTCACCCACTAACTTATATTCGTGTATTGACTTACAGACATTAATTCATGTATTAACTTAACTTATAGACATTAATTCGTGTATTGACTTATAAATATTAATTCGTGAATTAACTTACAGATTTTAATTCATGTATTAACTTATAGATAGATATTAACTCGCGTATTAACTTATAGACATTCATTCATGTATTAACTTACAGATATTAATTCATGTATTAAATCACAGATATTAAGTCCAGTATTTACTAATAGACGCTAGCTCCTGTAATGAATTATAGTTTTTCAATCACGTATTAATTTATAGATATTAATTCATGCATTAACTTACTGATATTAATTCATGCATTAACTTAGAGATATCAATTCATGCAATAACTTATGATATTAATTCGTGCATTAACTTATAGTAGATATTAATTCATGAATCAACTTATGGATATTAATTCGTGCATTAACTTATAGTAGATATTAATTCACGTACTACCTCATAGATATAAATTCCTGGGGATGAATCATCTTCATCGTTTCGACCTTCTATTCATTGTACTAGCAAATTAAGGGGGCTGGAGGTGGTGGTGGGGGGTGGGTAGAATGAAACCCCCATTATAAACCATCTTAGGGATCCCCACTATAACCCTGCCAAGTTTCAAGCCCATCGGACCAGCCGTTTGGCCGTGATTGAATGACAGACGGACGGACAGACATAAGGTCCATTATTATAGTATGATGTTAACAGAGTGATAATTAAGCTAATTCTCCTCGACTTTTTCAAAATGTACAATGACCTCTTAATACTGACTACATAAAAATCTCCTTCTGGACACGATTGATAATAATCTCCTCGAATCATCTCACTTCAGTATTAGATGATAAAGTCTAGAGTGACGATGACGGAGAAAATATTCATTATGATTAAATCCCTGTCATTCATAAAACATGGGAAAAAATAATAACAATAAAATAAAAATCCGTTTTCTTTCATAAAAAATCGAAGCCGTTTTTTCCTCTTCATTTAAAAGAAATTCGGGATATTTCCGTTCGAAGTGGCTCTGTGTTACGCTCAGTCGACAATTCTGAATGGAATTAAGATTAAATCCCTGTCATTCATAAAACATGGGAAAAAATAATAACAATAAAATAAAAATCCGTTTTCTTTCATACAAAATCGAAGCCGTTTTTCCTCTTCAGTTAAAGAATCGGATTCCGTTCAGTGGCTCTGTTTACGCTCAGCGACAATCTGAATGGAATTAGAAATCTGGTCTTTTTGCTCGACTGCATTTCCTTTGATAACGCACTGATTGGGGGTTCAAGATGATTTCAATTTATTCTTTGTCTTTTAAGTGCGTGTGTATGTATATATGTGTATGTATTATGTATGTACACCCGCGCACATTATATACATATTATATATATATATATAATATATAGATATATATTATATATATATATATATATATATTATATATATATATATATATAATATATTTAATGTATATATATCATATATCATATCTTAACATACCTATAAATTTCAAAAACCAATACCAAAGTTCGGTTACGGATAAATGTAGAATGGAATGAATATCCAAATTAGGCATGACCAAGCGGTGGGGCCTATAAGGTCAATCAGCTCCGAAACTGAAACTGACAGTATTCTTAGAAGGTTTGGAAGGTGTGACTTGAGGAAAAACTTGCAGTTGCACCACGAATCAATTGTTAAGAGAGGGTCGAAAGTAAGATGGAAGAAGAATATGAACGGAGGTACAGTAAAAGAAATGAAAGGATTTTTCAGCTAGGGGCCGAAGGGACGCTGCAGAGAATCTTAAGTAATACCTACATTGCACAGCATGGGATACACTAAAGGCATTAATCCTCTACGGGAACTATTAAATATGCGTTACTGGTCTCATTTTCGTAAGTGACGACAGTCCACCGCTGGCGAAAAAAAAGAGCAAGTTAAACGATCCTGTCTTTTCAAAGCCAGTTTCGCAAAAAAATAAATAAAAAAATAACCAAGGAACACAATAGGTAAATAATTCATGTCTTTTACGTGCGAAGGTACTGCACCTAAGGCCCTTGGGTACACCTTCGGATATCACCGAGAGTGTATAGACTATATCCCTCTCGGCTTGATCAAAACATCATCACAGGGTAGTGGTCTCAACTAGGTTAGGCGCATCTCTTTGCGGCAGTAAACCTATATAGAAGAAGTACGCCTCACTCCGGTCAACACCACTGCGGCATATACCTACTACTATATTTAGCACCCTGTGTTTAGGTCCTAAGGAAATCAAACGAAGTTTCGAACCATCCCCGCTGTCTCACTCTCGGCCAAGCCACCGAGTCCTAGATCAAATTAATTCGCGTTGGACTATATTCTACTATTTGTCGAAGCTTCTTCACCATGACGCATTGCGTTTATTTCATAAGTATGCAACAGGACCCGTTTTGCATTCCGCTTTCCTCCATGACCACCTAACAGGATCGTCCTTTTTGCTCTTCCCCATCATGTCGAACCGATTTTTTTTCCCCTCACTTCGAAAATCGAGCCATTGCCCCACTTTTTCCAATTTCGGAGAGACAGCCCCTGTCGAGAATCACCGTTCCCGTACAACCGTCACACAGAGCGCATCCCATTCTGATGGTGTTCACCCGACCGGACGAAATCTTATTTAATTTCTTTGACATTGACACTTCTCGACCGTTTCTTATTATACTTTCCCGTCATTTTTCTTCTTCTTCTTCTTCCTGCATTGCCCCTCACCGTTTTAGTAATCCAATCGCCGGGGGGGACGTGATGATGTCAGTCGATTAGCTCGCTTGTGATGTAGCTAGATTCACATCAACCGTGCATTTGATGTCTAGGACAGTCCCTTACGACGCTCCTGATTGACTGTTGATAAGCCAATGACAGGGCTGGAAACTCTCAGTCTATCTCGAGAGTTCACATGGGTACGATCTATGTTCCACCTCTCCTGAGGGATGCGTCTTTCAAAAGTATCCCTCAGGGAGGCGGAACATACATCCTGCCTATGTGAACTCTCGAGAGAGACTGAGAGTTTCCAGCCCTGTGACTGGCTTATCAACGGCCAATCAGGAGCGTCGTAAGAGACTGGCCTAGACATCAAATGCAAGGTTGATGTGAATCTACTATAGTACTAAAATGTCTGGATCTGCGAATGGAGTTAAATTTACGCCCGAGGCATTATTATGAGTGCTATCTTAACTCTAGTTCTGATCAATGAGAAGTATTAAACGCCACACTATATACAATTTAGGGATGGTAAACGTTGGCTCTGTTAACTATGGGGCATCCAGTCCACAATGCTGCAAGTAGTCTTCGGTAGAAGGCTAAAACCAACTTTCTTTGGAAGCTTGTTCCATGTGAATAGTTTTCATCTACTGAAATAATAATAATAATAATAATAATAATAATAATAATAATAATTCAAAGGTCCCAATAAACAATTATATTATATAGACTTTATATTTGAATCTCCATATGGCTTCAAAACATTAAAATGTCATGCTATGAAAGATACGATTGTATTATTATCAATATTACTTTTTTTGGTCTATGACAGTCATCCTATTCGACCGGGTGGTTTTTATAGTGTGTTCCGGGTTGCGTCCTGCCTCCTTAGGAGTCCATCACTTTTCTTGCTTTGTGCGCTGTTTCTACTAGTTATTATTATTTTTATCATTATTATTATTACTTTTGAAAGACGTTGCAAGTTTGTTCCGGCTTTAGCTTTCAAATCGTCAGCACTTCCAATTACAACTGCCATTCTATCTTACCAAAAAAAGCCTGCAGGCATACCGCAAGTTGTGAGGCTCGCAACCTCATCCCCCTTGAAGATTTCCCAGTAACGGGCAGGTCTTTCCCTTCCAGCGCCCCCACCCACCATCCCTTCCCGCCCTCCGAAGGGGAGGAAAAAGGGCGGCTGGTCATATATAGAAGTGACGATCCCACTGGTGGTGTTATTGGGCAAATGTGGGAATATCAATTCGTGCGTCTCGTAAGAAGCGCGGCAGGAGTGTTTAGGACATTTTTTTTATCCTTTCTTGTTTGTTGATTTTCGATAATAATAAACGTGACCTGCTTCCGGCGTGTAAGTTTGCAGGTGCAACTCTTGAAACTCCACCGGGTGTTCCTTTTGTCTCATTTTGGGCGACACGCGATGAACGGGAATCGTGCAGCTGATAACAGTACAACGAAAAGAAGATACACGACTAGACTGAGTGTGATTCTCATTTCTCAGTTTATCCGTCCATTGTGAACACGAATATTAAAAAAAAACTCTCAAACACAAAAAAAAAAAAATTATATCAATGAAAACTCGCATTTATAAATAAAAGCAACCACAGGGAAACTTCAGCGCCGACGTATAAATCAAACTTGTAAAAGGTGAAAGTATACGAAGGAATTAATTTTAAAAATATGACTACCTTCCCGAGATAAAGGAAGACTTCAGTCTAATGTCTTCCCCGGTCGATAATGATGATGTCGGGGAAAATAACGAAGGCGCTTTTGTCTTTGGAAAATTAAGGCTTAATTTGATATTCAAGATCTGAAAGCCTTTTTAAAAAACTGCGCGGGGGAAGGGGAGGGAGGGGGGAGGAGGAAGTGTGGAGTGTGTGCGGAGGTATTCTAAAGTATTAAGCATCGTGAATGACTCGAGTATTATCTGGAATTAGCTGTTATAAAACAGAAAGGCGGTGGCTGCAAACCATAAATAACCGGTTGACGTAAGCGTTCCACTTTAATGAAGAAAGTTCATTGTTCAAAGGTGAATGAAAGACCCTTTGAAAGTATAGTTACAATGGATAGGAATTCATTAGCATGTAGGCCTAAAATACTTCTTTAATATACATCAACAACAGCTATGTTTGAACTGGTTTCGCTATACACATACACCCACGCACTTGTGATTTCTTTTGCGCGTGTGTGTATAAGTGTGTGTGTTTGTATGTGTATGTGTGTCATGTGTGTGTGTGTGTGTGTGTAATATATATATATATATATATATATATATATATATATATATATATTATATATATACACCTTCTATATATCATATATATCATTTTATCATATATAATATAAATATACAAATATAAATTTTATATATATATATATGTATATTATACATATATATATATATATATATCATATCATTCATATCATATATCATATCATACATATTAAATAAAATATAAATATAATTTTTATATATATTATATATATATATATATATATATATTAAAACAACAAAAAGCTTATACCTTTGATGTCTGATCTCTAGTATGCATTTGCTTTCAACTTCCAAATTAAACTTTCGTCCTTAAGTGTTTAACGAAAACTTCTCTCTTTGGAACTTAATTAAACACCTGATCTTACGTTCCGGATCGTTCGCACTAATTCAGTAACTGAACTTCAAGCGCTAATTCAACCTTCGTTTTCTAGCCCCGAATTCAATATTTGAACTTCAAGCGCTAATTGAATTTTTGCTCTCTAGCTTTCAATTCAATATTTGAAATTCAGGCGCTAATTAATATTTTGCTTTCTAGTTGAAATTCAATATTTGAACTTCAGGAGCTAATTAATCTTTTGCTTTCTAGCTTTCAATTCAATATTTGAATTGCAGGAGCTAATTAATCTTTCGCTTTCTAGCTTTCAATTCAATATTTGAATTTCAGTTGCTAATTAATCTTTCACTCCCAAGCATTTAATTCAATACTATTTGAACTTCGAGCGCTAATTCAACCTACGCTATCTGTACTTTATTTAAATGCCACTTAGAACCCAGAGAAATTAATTAGAAAATAAAAGTACTTGAAACTTGTACTGTTAGCAACCTTTTTGGGCATAATTCCTCGTTAAAGACCGTTATTTAATTATCACAAAGAACAACTAAACTGGTAATATAATGATGACTTTTCTACAACAGGTTGCGATCTTCCATTGTATTTCTTATCCTTGTTCCTTATAATAATAATAATTAATAATAATAATAATAATAATAATAATAATAAATTTAATAATAATAATAATAAATAATAATAATAATGGAGGAAACAAATCCACAGTTATGTAATGTACATATATTTCAATTTAAAAACAGCAAAGATAGCTTTCGGGAATCTGTACGTCCCCTTATCATCTGATTGATAAGGGGAACCGTACAGATTCCCGAAAGCTATCTTTGCTGTTTTTAAATTGAAAATATATGTACATTTACATAACTGTGGATTTGTTTCTCCATTTGAAGACTCGTGCTACTATGAGGATTTTTTAATAATAATAATAATAATAATAATAATAATAATAATAATAATAATAATAATAATAATAATAATAATAATAATAATAATAAGCGGCAAAGATCTCACCCCATTATCCCCTACAATAACAAAATTGTTAGTACTGTTGAAAAACAAGCTTTCACGAAAAAGGAATAAAGATAAAGAAAAAAAACTGAGAGAAGAGAATAAGGTAGATGACAAAAGAGAGCAACAGAGGACAGAGAAGAGAATAGACAATAGCCACACTAAAACAAAGAGAAATAGTATATCTAACGTTTCCCTGTCACCAAGTTGGAGTCCCCATTTCTCACGATGAGAAAGGTCATTTGACACTGTCTTGTAAGGATTTCATAACTAGGGTTCCTATGAAACACGGAGCCTCGGGGATCGTTCGCTTCCGAGGCGTTGCGATGGACAGGGCACTTCGTGGGACAATTCAAATTAAGTTATCGAGTCCTTCCTAGTTTCTCCTTCTCAGTCTTGCTGGGAACATTAAATTTCGTCCAGTTTTTAGAGCAGCAACTTGTTCCCTGCTAAGTTACCTTTCTTAGTCATATATTTTTAAAGGTTGAATGTACCGTTTTGTATCCCAAGTCCTTGAACTTGATAATGGAAAAAGTATTGCCATATCTGTAGTTTCCTGGTAAGTTTTCCTGGTAAGTCCTGGTTCCAGAATCCCACAGCCTCCTATTGGGGTTTTGGAAAAGACAGGCATCATCATAATGGGTCCGTGGAATGCAAATGACCGCTGTATGTTTACAAAACAACATAAAAGAACGGATACTTTCATAGCTTCAGAATATACAGTGGAACCCGCCGCGGACATAGCTACCCATAAACTCTACGGAAGTGCAACGCCCTGATTTTGTGAAGCCAGCGTCTCACTGAGTCCTTACTTGATCTTTTAGTATTTTACCGCCCAAAAAATAAAAGCCTCAAGTCACCAATCTTAGTTATCTCGCACGTTTTTGCATACGTGAATAGCCACAATAAATAAAAATGATTGAATACGCGGTGGTCAGATCCTGAAAAAATAAATAAATAAAAAATAAACAGAAAAAGTAGTCGTGACCAAGCTTCACCTTCCATTAGTCATGTTAATTCTCAAGCTACAATTAAGCTTTATCCGCTTCTCGTAAAAGGATTAATAAATCCAATATACAAGACGATTAGCGTTTCCTTTAGAAAGGGAATATGCTTTTAATGATGAAATGGCCTGATAAACTTCCATTCTAACTATGGGGTCCCTTTTAGAACAGAGCAAACGGCCATGTGAGAAACTGACGCAAATTCACGCTTATTTAATAGCTGTTTGTTTGTATGGTGTTTTTACGTTGCATGGAACCAGTGGTTATTCAGCAACGGGACCAACGGCTTTACGTGACTTCCGAACCACGTCGAGAGTGAACTTCTATCACCAGAAATACACATCTCTCACACCTCAATGGAATGGCCGAGAATCGAACTCGCGGCCACCGAGGTGGTACAAAAACACCATACCGACCACGCCACTGAGGCGCTCACGCTTCTTTGAGAGCTGCTCAATGTTGATATAATCTTAGTATCAATTCCCAAAGTATTATTTTATTTGTGCAACTATTTCTGCTGACCATCCTGCAGCACCATTTCGAAATCCTTTAAAAGTATTTTTTCTTATCGCGTTTCCGTTCTATAACCAAACTCAGTGTTGCTATCAATTTTATAGGAACTTTCTCAGACCATGCTCCCGAGAACTTTTTTCCTATTAAAGTACTTGCCAAGGTTCATTCCCTCACACATGATCTTTAGTCCTTCAAGAAAAAAGTTTGCCTGAAATCTGGAACGCTTTTCTTTACTTAATGTCTCCAGAATTCTATATGGCCTTTCTTTATTCAAGGAGGGAACTTACATCCAGTTTCAATATGAAGTTGAGGTTACTTCAGATTTTGAACATTTATAGTCATTTAACTGAACAGCTCTGGGATCTTGGAAGTTTTTAAACTGAACAAAATTGGGATTTTTAACACACTTTTTTAAAGTGGGCTAAGTTAGGACGTTAGAATTTTTTTTATAAACAGCTCTGTTGAAGCAATGAACAAAAATAAATGCAGAAAACTAAAATAAAAGTAGTCCCTCAGAAGGTTATCAATGCAGCCAGTCAGCTGAATGAATGAAATATTCTATCGAGTCCATAACCACTTTTTAAAATTTGCAAAAATTAGACAAATCTGTAACCTTCTTTGAAGACTCGGGAGTTAATCGCTGCTCGTTCTTCCCCTCTCATTCCATTGACCTCCTTTTACGTAAAAAAAAAAGAAAAAAAGAAAAAAGGGTATAAGATATATTCAGCCTCAAGAACAGAGGCTTTCCAAATTGAGTTCTGAACTGTTTTTTTAAAAAAATTACAAAAATCTGTAACCTTCATTCAAGACGTCTTTCCATCTCTTTTGTGGGAACGAGTCCCTAGTCGTTTCCTCTTTGCCATTCTTGTTCTTTTTTAAAAGATCTGGGATGCACATGCACAACGAGTTGCCCATTCCACTGGCCTCCTTTCACATAAAACAAATGAGTAAAAATTCCAAAAAATTGGTAAAAATTACAAAAATCTGTAACCTTCATTCAAGACGCATCCCTGGTCGTTGTCTCTTTCCCATTCTTGTCCTTTCTTAAAACATTTGGGATACTTATGCGCAACGGGTTGCCAATTCCATCGGCCTCCTTTCACATAAAAAAAAATGAAAACACATCCACGACCTCTGGAGCAGAACTATAATCCACGAGAACCGAGAAGTTCCTCATTGGACGGGTGGGTTACGCGTTCGCCGACCGATTTGGTAATCCGAGTTCGCTTCCCCGCTCTGCCAACAATGAATCAAAGGCATTTATTTCTGGTGATTAGAAATTCATTTCTCGATATAATGTGGTTCGGCTCCCACAATAAGCTGTATAGGTCCCTTTAATAAGTAACCAATCGGTTCCTAGCCACGCAAAAATATCTAATCATTCGGGCCAGGCCTGGAGAGCTGTTAATCAGCTCATGCAGCGGTCTGGTTAAACTAAGGTATACTTACTTTATTTACGAGAGACGATAACAGGTCATCGGGATAAATAACATCGAGATTTCCCCGGGAATGAAAAGACGGATCCTTGCATCACATCCTACAACGGATAGGATTCTTCAACTCGCAGGGATATTTATGGTGCTTGCGAGAGGAGGGGAGGAGTGATTTGCTTAGTGGTACAATTATTTGACAAGAAGGAATGGAAGAAAAGATAAGGATCGGGAGGTGAGGCGAATCTCGGGGGAAAGAAATTGGATGCCTGGAAGAAAATTTATGATAATTGATGAAGCAGACTCTCTCTCTCTCTCTCTCTCTCTCTCTCTTAAATATTTAGCTCACCGCTTCCTTTTCTTATTTTTTAAGTGTACAGTTAATAACAATTTTGAGAAGAGACCTAGAACCATGAAAATTCGTCACAGTCAGAAATAGTACTAACAAATACAAGATAATAATAATAATAATAATAATAATAATAATAATAATAATAATTATTATTATATTATTATTATTATATTATTATTATTATTAAATGACTTTTTTAACAAGACTTGTTTAATATTATTATTATTATCATCAGAAATATGGCTTTCCCCATGAGCCGTGGTGAGTGTATGCTACAACAACAACAACAACAACAACAATAATAATAATAATAATAAAATCGTTACCTACTAATTCTATTACTACTGCTATTTAATACCAGTAGCCTCTTCTCTAGAGAACTGAACGCAAGCGCTACAGCGTTGAATGACCACTGACACCGTAACGCCAGTAACATCACCAACTCAATCCATCATAGTAAGCGTTAACAAACGCTTCTCCAATCTGAACTGCAGGAGGATACTATATATCATTTCAATTCCGACGACAACGGACTCCCCCGGATACATTAGTTTCCTGCGCTAAGTATCACAGGGCGAATGAATAGGTTCTGAATGCCTACAAGTTACTTCCTTAGTAGTATCTATTGTAACGGTTCCTAAAGTTTTTGTATGTATGTATGTATATATATATATATATATATATATATATATATATATATATATATATATATATATATATATATAATTGCATAACTATAAATGTATATATGAATGTATAAATACGTACGTATATTACATATATAATATGTATACATTTCAATTTTCACAATTAAATTCAGTTTACCATAACTAACTTATCCTATAAAGCCTAATGCTCGACGTATTGAAAACGAAGCTTTTCCCACAAGGATCCCGAATAACCAACAATATATCAGAGAAACACAAAGAAGCTCTATCTCATTACGAAGGGACTTGACACGTTACAAACCAAGATTTAGCCTAACAAAACAAATTTCCTTCATAGCCTGTCTCATAAAAGAGCAAGAAAACGTATTTTAACCTAGTGTTTGACCACGAAAGTACAAACCATGAAAAAAAACAGAGAACGTGAAAGTTTTTAGATCTTTACCGGGAAAAAAAAGAAAAAAAAAACAATAATGAGCGCTATGCTGCGTTCCAACCCCTGCTGTATCGACACAAGTCAGCACTCAAACAGCGCTTTGGCCTATTTGGACTCCCTCGAAGATCCGGAGAGCTTTTGCTGATATACATCTCGGCTTCCCTTTGATTATTCTTTAGTGATTCCAACTGCGTCTCTTTCCCATTGCTGTCAATAACTGTTATTTGTTGAGCTTTGGCGCATTGACAGAAACAGCGACGAATACGCCATCTAGAATTTACGCGGAAGGATTAGCCTAATTTGATCCGAGTTCCTCTGGTTTTGTCAGTTGGCATATATCTGTATTCAGGAAAAACAAGCCACTCTGGTTTCATGAAATCACAGAAAGGATCCCTCACCCAAAATGAATTGATGTTGTCTTCCGCGTAAATGCAATATGGCGCCAAGTTGACGTCCTATGCCAGTGAAGCATGGCTGAAATCCAGCGTTTCAGTCAATGTAGTTCAATATTTGACAGTAACACGCCGCAATCTTGGTTAGTAAGTCTATTACAGGAAAAAGAGAATATACTTTACAATTTAGGCCAAAGGCCAAGCGTTGGTACCTATGAGGTCATTCAGCGCTGTAACAGAACTGACAGTAAGATTTGGAAGTTGTAACAGGAGGAAGGACTCACAGTTGCGCTATGAGACGATATGAGAGGGTGGAAATTCAAATAAAAGAAAGAGAATATGAACGGAGGCACAATAAAAGGAATGAAAGTGGATGCAGCTAGGGGCCGAAGGGACGCTGCAAAGACCCTCAAGTTATGTCTGCAGTGCACCACGTGAGGTGCACTGACAGCACTACCCCACTAACCCCCTTACCGGGTATTACAAGTACAATCTCCTTGAAGGGAAAATGACAGCACAACATCATTTTGAAAATGAAAAAATACAAAGCTTCCGCGGTGTTCATGACATATACTATAACGGGGAATTGACATAGTATACTATAGACCATATATTGCGCAGCTAACTGGCGACGAAAAAATGCTCCACCCATTTTCCCCGCCCATCTAACTGATAAGACTAATGCACATTTCCTCGGGTAGCTTTTTTTTTTTTTTTTTTTTTTTTTTTTTTTTGCACCTCGTCATTTTTATCATCATGCCTTGATTACGCTTACTTTTTTTTTTTAAGTTTAGCAGTAGTTTTATAATGGGATTCGTTTAAGACGACAAAAAAATTGAACGTTAAGTTGAGGATGTTACTGCCATACGAAAAGGGACGCGCTTGTCATTCTTAATAAAAAAAAGAAAATGCTTACCAAAGAGACCTCATCAAAACTGTTATACAACCAAAGCATGGGTGAAAAATCTGTTCAATAATAGAAAAAAAAAAGTCGATACCAGGTATATACGTGAATATGACAACACAACATTAGTGTTTTAAGCGCGGTAGTTGGATTGTTCGTTTTGGGAATCACTTGTGAACTTAAAGAGAATTTATTGGCAACTGTTTCTTTACGTCATGATAAAGGGTGTCCATAAAGTCCCGGTACCATTAGAAGCAATAAATACTTGTAATGGGACTGGGACTTTATGGACACCCTGTATTTCCCAATGAAAATTGCTACTTCATTATTCTGATTATTCTGCATTATTTCAATGTATCAAACAACAAGAAGTACTACTGCCTGCTAACTACGCCAAGTCTGTATGAAGAGAGAGAGAGAGAGAGAGAGAGAGAGAGGATGAGGACATTCTTCCACATGCTCTTAATGAAAAATAATTGTAATTATCAATCCACGTGAGTACTAGCTTTAAAAAAAAAATTAGTTTAGTAATGCTCAATTTCTAAGTATAATCTGACATAACTGACGATCAGAAACTTCACGAAGCTAAAAGTTACATCGGCTGACAGCGCCATACATATATATAATTCCGGTTTGTAAAGACCAAGTAATAATCTCTGGGCGAATTAAATGACTTATATATACGAGATTAGATATTACATGCTTACAGGGTTAATAGACATAGTGAAATTGGCAAGTATTCGTGTAACCTGAAGGATCGTGGGCAATTAATCAGCAGTAAGACGAAATACTTAATGTAAATATAATCATAACTTGTATAAATGGAGGACGGTTATGTGTCGGGAATTATAAATAAAAACATAATTGAGTGAGTAATGAGTTTACAACGTAATACGGAAGATATCTTATAGATTAGGTATTAAATGAGTGATTCTTATTTGATCTGTAAAAGAATTTTTGTGAACGAAGAGAAAGGACGAACATACTTGATAATATTTTAACGTTCATATAATGTCACAGAAAGGAAATTTGATGAAAACGGTTATCGGAAAAGTATAACTGTCAGTCGTCCCACGCGGGTTTTTTCAAACTTTTAACCGAGCGGAATTTCCGTGGATTAGGCCTATAGCCGCACAGATTATGAGATTTCGTCCCTGCACCTATTCAACGAAGCGCTCGTGACTGATTGTAAAAGGTCGCCCAAGCTCCGTGAATGTTTATGCGCGCTTGTGAAGGTTCGTGTGTGTGATCATGAATCCTTGTAAAACCTTACTGGCGCTTGAGAAAGGTTGTGTAAGCTTTCTACAGCTCGTGATGGTCGTACCGACTTGTGAAAACTTGAAGTTTTTGTGAAAACACGTGGGAAGTTAGGATGGTTTCGGAAGCTTGTGAAATATGATAAGAACATTTGTGAAATATGACGAGTGCTTGTGAAAGCTCATACGTGCTTGTGGAAACTTGAGAACTTGACCTTTTTTTTTCAAAGCAGCTCCTGACAGGCAAAATTCTTCTGATGAAAAAGTTGGTATGGCCTACGACTAAGCAACTATAAAGAGCAATGGCTATCGAAAATAAAATTTTAATCTACGTGTACGCAAATGCGACAGCAACACTCCCCGCTAGAAACCCCAAGATCCACTGAAAGTAATTAGAAGCTGTTTAAAATGGGAGTACAAGTTGGATATTGAAGAATAAGTAACTATACCTTCCCTCTGATCAGAACCAATAACTTTTATCTCTTAACTTTCATGTTTTCTATGAATTTGCCGTATTCATTCACAGAAAATGGCAGAACTGAGATTTGATGAGTAGCTTGTACATTCATTACTGACCAACCTTATGGTTCAAATCTGCTGCTTTCTCATTCCGTGGGCTACTCACACCAAACTTCGTAGGCATACTTAAGTTTCTGTGCACTAAATTGTGGTATGAGGTTGCTGGCACTACGACTATGTACCCACGAAGAGCTGCATGAGCTCTTGCGCCCATGACGTCCTGCTTCCAGAAGGATTCTATTTATAGAGTGAAAGGTTGTCTTGCAACAGCAGCTCTGGCCAATAAGATTCGATGACCATTACATATATAGAAATAGATCACTTAGCAGCTGCAGATAGAGCAGCGGCTAATAGAACAAACCTTATGTACTGCAATTGGAACTAGAATGAAAGATTTAGGCCAAAGGCCATGCGCTGGGGCCTAAGAGGTCATTCAGCGCTGTAAAAGAAATTGAGTGTAAAGGTGGTTTTAACAAGAGGAATATATCGCAGTTGCACTATGAAACAATTGTTATGAGAGGTTGGAAGGTAAGATGGAAGAGAATATGAACGATGCAGAGTAAAAGGCATGAAAGGGGATGCAGCTAAGGGCCGAAGGGACGCTGCAAAGAGCCTTAATCTAGCTTACATCCGGCCTGAGATGATACTTATTATTAACTATAATTTTTGAAAATAGCGATAACCTAATGTACTGCAAGAAAGAACAGCACTTACAGTAGCTGAACATCAAGTAAAACTCACGAGAAAAAGATAATCCCGGATTGGCAACTAAACTAACAAAAGCCAAGCTCAATTCACTGATCATTTTTACGCATCGCCGAATGACAATGGGTTGTCAGAGAGTATTTATTAACGGAAATAGGACTGCAACCCGATTTCATATTTTCATACCTCTGATTCATTGAAGGGTATAAAGTACATTATTTACACCGAGCGGACATTGCGCGCTCTCTCTCTCTCTCTCTCTCGCGGAATATTCGTCTTATTAGCGACATATTAAAAATATGATTATTTCTCTCACTGTTCCAGCATAGGTGTTCCAAAGGAATTGAACACTTCATATTTATCATCAAGTTACTCTACTAAACTATATATATATATATATATATATATATATATATATATATATAATATATATATAGTTGAGTAACTTGAAGTTCCATTTCCATAAAAGAAAGAGAAAAAAAGATATAGTGATGATAAATATGAAGCGTTAAATTCCTTTCGGACACCTATGCTGGAACAGTGAGAGAAATAATCATATTTTGAATATCTCGCTAAGACGAATTTTCAGAGAGAGAGAGAGAGAGAGAGAGAGAGAGAGAGAGAGAGAGAGAGAGAGAGAATCTTCGTCAAAAGAGCTGGAAGCTCACCTCCGGGCCCACCAGCAAAGTCTCCCTTTCAAAGGAGCGGCTCGGTCTAATGCCTCCCGCGCAAGCAAGGTCTATAATATTTCGTCGGTAATGGAAGCTAATGGTCTCCTTTGTTTGACGAAATGTTCCCAGTAAAATAATGAATGTCCTAGAATGCTGGCCTCTTAAGGAGGACACGTCTAAAGACGGGGGAGGGGAAAGGGGGGTGGGGTAAGGAAGATGTCTTCTTTCACTTGACTTGAAGTGTGGGTGTCCTGACCTGACGCTTTTACGAGGAAGCGTGCTACAAGCGTTTAGCTTAGCCTAACACTTTTAATGCGCTACAAGCGTTTAGCTTAGCCTAACACTTTTAATGTGCTACAAGCGTTTAGCTTAGCCAAACACTTTTTAATGTGCTACAAGCGTTTAGCTTAGCCTAACACTTTTAATGCGCTACAAGCGTTTAGCTTAGCCTAACACTTTTAATGTGCTACAAGCGTTTAGCTTAGACTAACACTTTTAATGTGCTACAAGCGTTTAGCTTAGCCTAACATTTTTAATGTGCTACAAGCGTTTAGCTTAGCCTAACACTTTTAATGTGCTACAAGCGTTTAGCTTAGCCTAACACTTTTAATAAGTAAGTGAGGTATGAGGACGAGGACACGTGCTACAAGTGATTGGACTAAGTTGAACTTCAAGTTACAGTAATAATTTTTTCTGTATTAAGTCGTTTTTGTTTAGTAATGGTCGTATTTTTCGTAGGCATATTCAGTCTTGTAGTGATGACAAGCAAGGGTTAATAACCATAAGTATGTATGTATATATATTATACATATTAAGTATATATATATATATACACTATATGAATATGCATTATTAAGCTACAAATGTCCTTTAATATCCAATTCGCTCTACCTTGGAATGAATATATTTTCATAAAAGTTAACGGAAGGGGAATTTTTTAGTTGATAATAATTCCGTCCTCTCTTGAATTCGAACCAGCGGACAGAGGAGAAATTGGTTATTAGAGGAGATTTGTAGCTTAATGCACGTAAATGTATCACGGTGGTGTGATAAAAATTCATTATATACATATATATATATATATACATATACATATATATCTTCGTCTTTCCCACCGTTATGTCTACATTAAGGGGTCGGTTGCCTAATGCGCCTTCTCCTCCACTGCCTTCTATCAAAGGCATCATCCTCCACCAAACCTCTTCTCTCCATATCTTCCTTCACTTTACCTCGCTATTTCATTCTCTGTCTCCCTCTCGATCTTCTTCCTCTAACAGGTTCCTCCCAAGGCCTCTTATGCATGTCTACGTGTCTAACAAGCATGACGCATATCTACACCATATAGACTCATGTAATATGTAAATAAGGCGGCATCCTTCTAAATCATCTGACACATCGTGCAATTGACTTATCGCGTGGGCCTTTCTTGCCTTGAAAGGGCCTTGGCCTCTCACCCTTTAGCTCCGATGTCTTAATCCTTTTATTCCGCCAACCTTGAAGAGAGGAAATTACATTTGCCCGTTTGGCATCCTTCCCCCCCAACCCTTTTCCTTTCTCCCTGCGTTTCTTCCCGGCAAGGGAAGAAAATAACCTTTTCTTTTCCATCGGAAACTAACGGCGCAACTGTGACTGCAACGTTATTCTCCGAGCCTGTTTTTTCAGACTTGTTTTTCCTTCGTGTTCATAACTCTGGCAATCAGAAAACAGAGCAGCGTTGCTCTAATAAACACAGACCGAAATTAAACAGTTTCTTAAAAAAATAAAAAATAAAAAATAAAAAAAAACATTAGCACAAATTTCAGTCGACGTTTAAATTCACGAAAGAATATATCTTTTTTGTGTGTGTGTGCGTTATAGCGGTTCAGATCTGGTAATCTACCTAACCCAAAAATTTACGAATTCCCCGCTTCATATTTTATTTTTCCTTAGCTTAGATTCGTTCTGGTATTTCAAATCTAATCATCCAGCTAACTGGAAAAGATTCCTTGACTTTGGACGCTGGAAAACGGTAAACAGATGAGATTTGAAATTTCTTTTTGCATGCATTTCATTTCGACTCCTTTTTTTTTTTTCATCAAAATGTTCCCGCTGCATATTTTTACATACTGTTAATTTTCCTTAGCTTAGTTTTCTTTCTATTAATTCAAATATCTAGTCATCTAGCAACTGGAAAAAAATTCCAGGGCTCTGGATGCTGGAAAACTGGAACTGAAGAGATTTGAGAATTTTTCCTTAGCTTAGTTTTCTCTCTAGTAATTTAAATATCTAATCATCAAGCTAACTGGAAAACATTCCAGGGGTCTGGAAGCTGGAAAACTGGAACTGAAGAGATTTGAGATTTTTTTCCTTAGCTTAGTTTCCTTGCTAGTGATTCAAATATCTAATCATCAAGCTGACTGAAAAACATTCCAAGACTCTGGACGCTGGAAAACTGGAACTGAAGAGATTTGAGATTTTTTCCTTAGCTTAGTTTTCTTTCTAGTTATTCAAATATCTAATCATCAAGCTGACTGGAAAACATTCCAAGACTCTGGACGCTGGAAAACTGGAACTAAAGAGATTTGAATTTTTTTCCTTAGCTTAATTTTCTTTCTATTATTTCAAATATCTAATCATCCAGCTAACTGGAAAACATTACAAGACTCTGGACGTTGGAAAACTGTAAATTAAAGTTTTTTTCTATCTTACATTTAATGTTTTCTCTCTCTTTTTTTCAGACCATCAAAATGTTCAACCAAAGCTTCAGCATCCGCAGTGGCGTCTTGGCTGCCGTTCTTCTGCTCATCGTTGTAGCGATGCAGACAACGGCATCACCTGTTGCTAAAAGGGTACGATCTCTATTCTGCTTTTTCTCTAATAAAAGGGTTCGAGATCTTTAATTCTACTTTTACTCTTAAAAAAAGGATTCAAGATCCAGTATTCTACTTTTACTGTTTTAAAAGGGTTCGAGATCTTTAATTATACTTTTACTGTTTTAAAAGGGTTCGAGATCTTTTATTCTACTTTTAATCTCAAAAAAAGGTTCGGGAACCAGTTTGTAACTATTACTGTTTTAACAGAGTTAGAATATTCTACTTTTAATCTCAAAAAAAGGTTCGAGAACCAGTTTTCAATTTTTACTGTTTTAACAGTTAGAAATCTTTTATTCTACTTTTAATCTCACAAAAAGGGTCGAGAACCAGTTTTCAACTTTTACTGTTATAATAGGGTTAGAAATCTTTTATTCTACTTTTACTCTCACAAAAAGGTTCGAGAACCAATATTCAACTTTTAATACTTTAAAAGGGTTTGAGATCTTTAATTCTACTTTTACTCTTAAATAAGGGGTGCGAATTCCAGTATCCTACTTTTACTGTTTTAAGAGGGTTCGAGATCTTTATTCCTACTTTTACTATTACAAAAGGGTTCGAGATCCATAATTCTACTTCTGTTTTAAAAGGGTTCCAAATCTTTTATTCTACTTTTACTCTCACAAAAAAGTTCGAGATCCAGTATTCTACTTTTAACGTTTTAAAAGGGTTCGAGATCCTTTATCCCACATTTACTCTTATAGAAAGGGTGCGAGATCCAGTATTCAACTTTTACTGCTTTAAAAGGGTTCCAGATCTTTTATACTACTTTTACTCTTCAAAAAGGGGTTCGAGATCCAGTATTTTACTTTTACTGTTCTAAAAGGGTTCGAGATCCTTTATACTACTTTTACTCTTACAAAAGGGTTCGAAATTCAGTATTCTACTTTTAGTGTTTTAAAAGGGTTCGAGATCTTTTATTCGACTTTTACTCTTACAAAAGGATTCGAGATCTTTTCTTCTACTTTTACTCTTGCAAAAGGTTTCGAGATCCATTATTCTACTTTTTCCGCTTTAAAAAGGTTCCAGATCCTTGCTATTACCTTCAGTTTTAAATGATCCAAGACACCTACTCTTACTTTTAGTTTTTAAAGGGTACGAGACTACTACTTTTACTGAATCAGTTTTTAAACGGGTACGGGATCCTCACATTTAGTTTATAAAGGGTTCTGGATTCTTACTATTACATTTAGTTTATAAAGGTACGGGATTTTTACTTCTTATATAAACATTACACTAGTTTTTAATCGGTATGAGACCTCTCTTTTACTAATTTGATTTTTAAAAGAATATAAGATCCGTAATATTAATTTCGGTTTTGTTTTAAGAGCCACCAGATCCCTGGTAATATTATTCGTGTTTAAAGGTATGAGATCCTTACTTTTGCTATTTAATTACTGCTTCAGTTTTTTTAAAGGAGAGCAGATCCCTACTTTGTTTTTCAAAATGGCAAGAGCATCCTACTATTACTACTTTAGCTTTGAAAATGGTGTATGATTCCTACTATATCCGTTTTTTAATTAAAGGGTTCCATCTTCCTACAAACTCTTACAACGCTCAAGTCTTCTATTCAATATAAACTTTCAACCAAATCTCGTTAGTATCTCACCATTTCCTATCCTTTTACTCCTTCTCATTTAAAATGTAAATTGTAAGGAATTTATCTTTTTATCTAATAGAACTCAACATTCACACTTCTCTTCCATAAAGGAGAGCTAGATCAACAATCCATTCGTGCATTCCAGCTTGGGTTTCTGTAAACACCTGCCTGTGCTCCCACCATACAAGCATTCCTTGCAGCCCCTCAGAGATATCTATATAATTCAAACAGTTTCAGTGACTGATAACGCCATTTATATTACTCCACCTTCCTGTCTTCCAGTTATCCTCGTTACCTACCACTGCTCACATTCTCCCAAAGCAACGCTGTCTTCTAGCAAACACCAGATGCATCACATTCCATTCACGTTCCCGTTACTCATCTGGAAGCTTTCATTTGTACCCTGCTTATCTTCCGATTCTCGCACAGCTTGAGTCTTGCTGATGTAAAGCAGCCTTAAGATAACAAATCGCTTTATCTCAAGACTTCTTTCTTCCATGAAAAAGTTCCAGTCATAATAGCTTTCAACTTGGTATTCCCCTTGGCAAACTACCCTCTATAGCCTACACACCCTACGCACACACACACACACACACACACACACACACACATATATATATATATATATATGTATATATATTGTATATATATATGTATACACACACACACACACACACACACAATATATATATATATATATATATATATATATATATATATGTGTGTGTGTGTGTGTGTATACATATATACAATATATATACATATATTATATCACATAAGCTTGTGTGCTGAAGTCACAACACAATATAATCTCGAAAATCCACTGACTGAATGAAACGCAAGAGTAACACATTTGCAAGGGAAAGCAGCAAGGAAAGGAGTAAAAAAAGTGTCTTGCCCATTTCCCTTATAGAAAAAAAAGTAGCATGTTTGCTGTAATTAAAGTAATGCATTGGCGAATATCAGAGATATTTTCGCGAGGATTCTGTCCCGGAAAGTATCGGTTCACCGGAACGAATGAATGAGAAATCCATAAAAAATAAAGAAAACAAAATGAAATGAGACAAAGAGCGTTGCGGGAGATGAATGCCTCGTATACGCAGACGAGAAGGAAAAATAAAATACGAAGATAATAAAAATGGTCATTTTTCAAGACTTATTCAAAACCAAGGTTTCTTACAGTGACCTAAAATGAGGAGCCCTAACGAACTCGGGCGACTCCAGTCCATCTTAATTATTGTGGTATTCCATGCCCATGCCCTGATAAGGCCTCCTTGATGGGGAGTCCACACCGCAGTAAAACATGTCTTCTACAAATGTCGGCTACTTATCACACACATATCACAAACGAATTGAAAACAAGTTACCAATTGTAAGTGGGTCAAGAACATCGGCAACTGTTGGACAATCGTATTAACACCGGTTAAAACTATCAACGAGTCACTTTAGTAGACTCACATCAACCGTGCATTTGATGTCTAGGCCCGTCCCTTACGACGCTCCTGATTGGCTGTTGATAAGCCAATCACAGGGCTGGAAACTCTGTCGCTCTCGAGAGAGTTCACATAGGCAGGACGTATGTTCCACCTCTCATGAGGGATACGTCTTTCAAACGTATACCTCAGGAGAGGTGGAACACAGATCCTACTCATGTGAACTCTCTCAAGAAACTGAGTGTTTCCGACCCTGTGATTGGCTTATCAACAGCCAGTCAGGAGCGTCGTAAGGGACGGGCCGGGACATCAAATGCACGGTTGATGTGAGTCTACTATAGCTTGTATTCAACCTGTTTGTGACGTGTGTGTGATTAGTCACTGATATAATATTATGTTTATGATATGTTTCACTGCATTGAGGACACACCTTCATGATCAAGTTTGACTTCCATTTAGCCTTCAACAGTCACACCAAAGAGCAAAAATGCGAGGCTGGATGTAAACTCGTCTTGAATCTACGCTACTTGACGACATACAGACCTCCTCTACCGTAACAGTTTTAGTTGGTTGGACCGATTACACAGGTCCACTGTAGGACCTTTTTTTTCTTTTTCTTCTTCTTCTTCTTTCTTTTTTTAACACCTTGTCCCACGTACGGGAATATACAGGAATGGAATATCCAATTTTGTCCAAAGGCCAAGCGATGGAACCTATGAGGTCATTCAGCGTTGAAAGGGAAATCGTGCAACAAGAGGAAAACCTCGCAGTTGCATTATGAAACCACTGTTAAAATAGGGTGGAAAGCGAGATGGAAGAGAGAATATACATGGAGGTACAGTAAAAAGAATAAATGGGAGCTGCAGCTAGGGGCCGAAGGGACCCTGCAAAGAACCTTAACTAAACAGTTCTTCTTGACAAGATCTCAATTGAGGTTAACAATAATAGAAGGATCTGCCGTGGGGCAACGCCTTTAATCTAATTCATACTCGGGTTGATTCACTGACTGACTGGGGGATACTTGGGATTCGTCCTTAACAGCAATCTTGTTCAAAGGGGAGTTGCAGGCAACTACTTGACAGGATGGACGAGAAATGCCGTCTCGAGAAATGTCACGGCATAACCTAATCAGTTCCCCCTGAACATTACATATGGATTGAGTGACAGCGGTTTGTAAAACGGAAACTAAAAATTCATTTAGTCTTATGAATGAAAAATAATATTAAAATTTAAAATGAAAATAATAATTAAAGGAAGAATATAAAATAAAATTAATAAAAAAAAAGCATTTAAAAAAATAGAGACTTAGCAACCGGAAGGCGACTGAAATTTAAAAAGAAATCATTTGATAATTAAGAAAGCGAGAAAAAATGGCAATCGCAGGAGGAAGCCAATAGTAATAATAAAAACAATACCGATATGTACAATAATGTTAATATTTGTGACAATGATCTACCGACAATAAAATGGCAATACGCAAATAAGAAGAGAGCGAAAGGGGGATGAATAAACATCACAAAAGTGGATTCCTATTTTCCATACCCAAAGCAAGGAGAGAAACCTCCCGCGGAGGTGTAGATAACCTCATTAATAATAAGACCAGAAACATACCCTGAAGGTCAATAAGAATAACAAAAATAATAATCGTATAGTGTAAAGACACGGCCTTGCTGGAAAACTATATTTCTGGATTTTCTCAAAATAATCGGCTGCATTTTAAAGTACAAACTGTTGTGATTATATCAATGATGTATTCTAGAAATCGCAAAAAAAAAGTCCACCAAATCGGATGACATCCATAACACTATAGCAAAGATGATCGGGTTATCTGACCCTCACAGGAGGAGGTCCCATAGGAAGGTAACCAGAAGATCAATCAAGAAGGAATAACTATCCATCCTGAATCATTCTGCTACATCTTAACGCCGCTGCACCGGGAGCAGAGGCCCCTGCTGGCATAAGACCAGCCTGATCACCACTGCAACAATTCGCTCTATCAGAAAATGAACGAAATGTCTTGGTAACTGAAGCATCCGTCTGGCAATTTACATAACTTTCTTTTCTGGCATTCAGTCACTGCAACATATTTATTTATTGATCACCTTTACTTGCAATGCGTCTCTTTGCAGGATGGTTTCCCTATGGACGCCTCTGGGGTTCATATAGTTTGCCTCTCACCTCGGTGGTCGCGGGTTCGATTCTCGGCCATTACATTGAGGAGTGAGAGATGTGTATTTCTGGTGATAGAAGTTCACTCTCGACGTGGTTCGGAAGTCACGTAAAGCCGTTGGTCCCGCTGCTGAATAACCACTGGTTCCATGCAACGTAAAAACACCATACAAACAAACATGGTCTGTTGGCTGAGTCTACAAAAGTTTCAGGCATAAGATTTCATTCAAGAAAGAGAGGTAGGAAGAGGACGCTGGACAAATCTCAGCGAAAAGAGAGACATTCAGGCAAACCAAATCACGAACGAAATCACCGAATCACCGAATGAAATGCGAAGGCAGAATAACACAAAAATCACATTAATGAAACGAATATGTTTCCGCATCAAAATATCTCAGATATTGTTTGTTTGGAACCAGTGGTTATTCAGCAACGGGACCAACGGCTTTACGTGACTTCCGAACCACGTCGAGAGTGAACCTCCATCACCAGAAATACACATCTTTAAACCCTCAGTGGAATGCCTGATAACCGTACTCGCGGCCACCGAGGTGGCATGCCAAGACCATACCGGTCACGCCACTGAGGCGCTCATATCCGAGATAACATACACGTATAAAACACGAGACGGAGCACGGATAAGATTATGTCATTTGATGGCAGTTTAATAGCACCTATTAACTGCCAATGAAAGCCAGTCAGAAAAAAATAAAAAGAAAGTCTCGGATGCAATATGTTGCAAAATATTTCTACAATCACTTTTAAAAAACCATATAGTGAATATATATATATATATATATTATATATATATATATGTATATAATATACATATATATATAGTACAATATATATGACTGGTAAAAATATTCTGTTATTGCAGAATTCCATCTAATAAGAGGAGCCCATAAAATGCCAAAATATAGGAAAAAATATTATATTCAGAGACTGCTGTCTCTCTATTTAGGTAGATGAAGATAGAGACAGCAGTCTCTGAAATATAGTATTTTCACTATATCTATATAAATATATATATATATATATATATATATATTTATTATAAATACAATATACGTGTATATGTATATACGCATAAATCTTAATCCCCTTCAATGTATTTTGCTTCTAGGTATAAGTAACTAATAACACCTTTCTGTTACCATCCTTGCAGGACATTGGTGGCTTACTCGAGGGAAAAGATAAAAGACCATTTTGCAACGCTTTTACAGGTAAGTTCTTTTAGAATAAGTTCTTTTATTTGTCACCTTTCCACTGTCTTGCCATTCCTGAAATACTTTGCTTCGTTAAATACAATATATCATATTTTGCTCTATTTTAGCTAAGTCGCTATAGGACTCTCCAGTACACGTTTATCTATCGATCTATCTATCTATATGTGTGTGTATGTATACAATATATATCTATGTAAATAAATATATAAATATATATAATATACACAATGTATATATGGATATATTTACGCATATATAATCTATACATGCATATATAGATATATACATAATATATAAATACATACATGAATATATATATATATATATATATATATATATATATATATATATATATATATATATACATACACACACAGAGCAAAGTAATCCCTTATCCCAAACAAACCACTTAGATTTTCCTTACATCACGGGATGTGAGTCAGAAAAGGAGGAACTGAGAAACAACACTTAAACACTTATTTCCAGCGAAACTGAGAACCAACACCGAACACTATACTTCCAGTGAAGGTACACAAACAAACTGCCGCTGAGTCACAGCATTCAGCAGAAGCAAACACACGAAAATTAAAAGAGGAACTGACCAGCAGGTGTTAATGATCAATACCTATCGATGGAGGTGCTTACGCCGTTCGTGATGGCAATTTTCGGCGAAGGTTAGTCATACAACGAACGCCTAGAGAGAAGGAGGGGTGAAGGGGGGGGGGGGGGGGGGGGGTGGGGGGGGGGGGGGGGGGGGGGGTAAAACTGGAAAAAACTAGTCTGCACTAGAAAATCGAAGTAAGTCGTGTGTTTACGATGTGCAGAAGCCATCGAGTAGTACGCGGAAAGTTGGGAGCGAAAGGTTTTGCTAGTATGGTGGCTTACTATGAGATTAAGGGCCTCTGTAACACGGTTTTTCGCAATAACTTTTACCTATGCATTCAATAAATATAACGCTTAATTCAGAATACATATTTTTATCAAACACATAAATTTTGAGTGTATTCTGCACTACGTAGGTTGAATAAATTTGTACTTATAATGTAAAAGTGACCTTTTTGAAGACGGGTGGGCCAAACTTACTCAGAAGAAAAGGTTTCGAACGCACTCGTTACGTAACTTTATGACAGCATTTCTTCCCTCTTTCTCGATTGATGATTGGCTATACGTAACGAAGGCTAAACCTCTGGCAACTATGACATACAAATTTAAATACAAGCAAAGCAGTACACCTTTATGAACTCTGGAACCTCTCCACTGATAATTGTCATAATGAACAAACCAATAAAATATGTTAATAAATAACAAAAACACTTCGATTATTAGTCTAACTCCCAAAATAAGTTTCCAAAGAAATTACAGTCTACTTTATAGGTCACAATCAGATTGACAAGATGAAGTGAATAGTTGGTAATTTTCAGACATAGTAAACAAGCTTGATTTGATAACTGCTATATCCAATGTCAAGCAATTTTATTATGGCTATCTACCTATTTACTGGAAAAAAAAACAGCGGTACCGTATATTGGCTTTAAACCTTCACCAATAATTATCGTCAGAATGGTGACTTCAGAGGCTCCACCACTTTCGCCTCGTTATAATTCAGGATAAACACTGAAGGCTACCCATGGGCATTGTTGGATTAGAATATTTAACTTTCTCGGCTATAAAAACTCACTTCTCGAGTAGTTGTAAGAAGTGCTAAATGATCCTCAAGGATCCCAGCAGTTAGCCTAAACGTTTAATTCATGTATATTACTGCTATACTGTTGCGGCACTACTGCTACAGTAGTATTATTACGCAAGCACTGATCCCCACCCCACCCACATCTATGTATCGTTCCGCCATCATAAAGTCTTTGGGTTTCAGAGCCGATGGAATTTCTGTCTGTGGTGGATGGGCGGGGCAACATTTAGTCAAAAGGGTGTTTGTTTTACCTTGCTTACGTAATGAATGTTTTTCGACTCTTGGCTCGTAATCATTGGCCATGGCGCCGGCTAGATCATTTTTACTCTATAAAAATTAAAACTATCCGGTTAGGTTATTGATAATGCTGACAAAATTTGTGTGTGGTTGTTAAAATATACATATGTCAACTTTCAGCTACATCCGATGCTTTGACAAGGAGCAAAGTCCAAAAAATCACCGTGTTACAGAGACCCTGAATCTCAATAGTAGTTTGTATCTCATACACAAGAATACACAAGTACAACACTTCAGTGACATTACCATATATGTATATATTATATAGAATAATAGAATATAGATATATATATATATATATATATAGGTATATATATATATATATATATCATATATGTTAACTGAAGGGAATTTTTTTTAAGCTGATAATAATGTCTTCCTCTTGTGGATTCGAACCAGCGCCCAGAGCAGAAATCAGGACTTCAGTGACGGCTTTTATCGACTCGGAATTAATATATATATATATATATAGATATAGATATATATATATATATATATATATATATATATATATATATATATATATAATATATACATATATATTACAGGATGTATATATATATATATATATATAATATATATATATATATATATATATATATATATATATATGCATTATAATATACGAACGAGTGTTCTGCGCATTTTATAATCAGATAATAGAGTACAAGTAATTAGAAGAAAAAAATCTGTCAAATGCGCCAAACTGCCATTGGAATACATCACTGCAGACTAAATGACTTGTACAACAGCCTTCTTTCTCATTTCCTTCCCGTGTCCCCTTCTGGTGAGCAAATTAGATTGCAAGAAATGTCAATAATGAATGCTACAACTACTACTACTACTACTAATAATAATAATATTTGACCACCACAGTTCAATTATCTGTACAACAGCTGAAGCAACAACAAATATACTAACAATAGTATTTATATTTATTATTATCAATATTATTATTAATTCAGTTTAGAACTTTACACACACACAGCACACAGGTACAGAAATTAGATGCACAGCAATAATGATAATACTTGACCACCATAGTTCAATTATCTGTACAACAGCTGTAGCAATAACAGATATACTAACAAATGATATTATTATTATTATTTAATATTTTTCAGTTTAGAACTTTACACACACACACACACACAGTACACAGGTACAGACGTTTGATGCACAGTAATAGAAGTATGCACCTGTTACATAAATCTGTAATTTTCATCCTTCACGTGATATTTAAAAATTTGAGAGATCTTATCTTTAATATATATATATATATATATATATATATATATATATATATATATATATATATATATATTCCCACCGCTAAAATTTGCGAAAATCGAAGAAAACAGGACCACTTCAAAGTCCTCATTCACATCCTGAAGACGCCAAAGGTATGCGCTAGCGCATTTATATAGTGTGTAAGGGGGGCGGATTCCCCCCCTTTCAAGGTTTCTTTTTGTCCACGGGGTGGGTTCGTTTCCTCAAGTGCCAAAGGGATAGGTCCAATTTCCCTATACAAATAGTGACGACTCCAGGAGGGAAATGTCTCAAAAAGGAACGCCTACTCTGACAGGCCTCTCGAAGTAAGTTTAGTTCTGCAATGGGAAGGCGATTTTTATTTATTTATTTTTCTATATTTATTTTACTTACTTACCTAATTATTTATTTATTTTTGTGAAGAGAGAGATCTATTATTTTATATTTAATTTACTTATTTATTTAATTATTCATTTATTTTTGTGAAGAGACAGAGAAGGGCTTAGTTGTCCAAATCCAAGCTCGCCCAGAGCAAGAAGTCTGTGTTGTGAATCTCTCTTTACAATCATAGTTGGTTAATCCAGTTAGAAAATGCAGAGAAGCACAGAGGAAGGTGCAGAATTCCCCAACCTGGAAAAATGGTAACATTTGCCCCCAAAAATGAAGAATAGAATTTTTCTGTAATTACAGTACATGAACAGGTATTATGTTCGGATAAAATGGCAGATTGCATGCAGTCTCAATTTCCCGAAAAATGTCATTTACAGGGACTTTTAAAGCGTCCAGTCATTAATATATGAATATTGCGTTTATTACGGGACTTTGTCTTTGTAAAACTAATACCCGCGTAAACAGATTAATGACTGCCTATCAGTTTCACAAAGAGAATAATTAAAAAACTGACGGATAAAAAAACAGATGGAGTTAGCAATGCCTGTATACTCGTGTGTGTGTATATATATATATATATATATATATTATATATATATATATATATATACATATATACTATATATATATATTACATATATATATATACTATATATACTAAATATATATATATATATATTATATATATATATATATATTATAATATATATAGCATATAAATATCAATATATGTATAGTATGATATATATATAATATATATATATATATATTAGTATTTATAAATATTAAATATTTATATATTTAATATATTACATTAATATATTATTAAACCATAATATATACAAACACAACACACACACACACCCACATATATATATAATATATAATATTATATATATAATATATATATAATAATAGATTTAATATTTCAATTCATCACTAGTAATTATATCTAATAATTATATAGATAGTAGTAAATATTAAAAATAATTAATAAATTACACCACACACACACATAATATATATATAATATATATATATATATTAGTATATATGCAGGTCAGAAAGAAAGTACTTTTCATGGAGAGGCCAAGATATCTATAATTTTAGAGTTAATATTACATTTTAGTATACAGTAAAATGTAATGACTCACTTCAAGTATCTAAAGATTCCTGGATTTCATGAATGAAGTAAATATAAAATTTATGCCAAAGGCCAAGCGCTGGGACCTACAAGGTCAGTCATTCAGCGCTGCAAGGAAAATTGAGAGTGAAACGGTTTGAAAGGTGTAATAAGTGGGGAAAACCTCGCCACCGTTGCACTGGGAGACACCTGTCAGACGAGGGTGGAAAGTGAGATGGAACATGAACGGAGGCACAGTAAAGGGGACGACAGGGGTAGCAGTTAGGAGCCGAAGGGGCGTTGCACAGAACCTCAAGTAACGCCTGCAGTGCACCGCGTCAAGCGCACTAATGGCAGTAACCCATTACGTTTTGTTTGTTTGTTTGTATGGTGTTTTTACGTTGTATGGAACCAGTGGTTATTCAGCAACGGGACCAACGGCTTTACACGACTTCCGAGCCACGTCGACAATGAACTTCTATCACCAGAAATACACATCTCTCACTCCTCAATGGAATGGCCGAGAATCGAACTCGCGACCACCGAGGTGGTACGCCAACACCATACCAACCACGCCATTGAGGCGGTTATGTAACCCATTACGGGATGGAATTACACGAAAATAATTCATACTTGCGGAGTACTTTTTGGAGAACCGGCGAAAGGTCTGAATTTGGAAGAATCTAATGACGAGCACTCTAGATAATGAGAGCAATCAACAAGTCCAGTGACCCTAAATATTTTTATTTCTTTTTTCATCTCGAGCGAAGCAGAGGGAAACGACGATTCAAAAACTAATGAATAAAAATATAAAACCGTCTCGCCAGAAGACAGATTATCTTCTTATGAGACGCTGGGGACTGCTCAGCTAATCACACGGATGGATATTCGTTCTCCTGAAGAACCCAAAACATTAGTTTATTCATTCTTTATTCAAAGCAAGTTCGCGTCTATGCATCGCCTCTTCGGTTCGTGTTTGTTACTTCGTCTCACGTTGTACCTTTTCATGGCGTCAAATAACCTACATGTTGTGGCGCCAATTGTTGCTGTTGTTTTATTATTATTTCTTAGAAGAAGACCCTCTTTCAAACATCTCTTAAAAAGAATGGCTGCGTTTAGCGAATCAATTCTATATGATAACTTTTCTATTCATCTTATTCATCGCTTTTCTAGCTCAGCAATATTCATTTAATTACTGGCCAAATTTCATATTGGTAATTAATAGAAAGGATGCGTGAATGTTTTATTTTTACTAAAAAAGAAAGAAGAAAAAAAAAACAACAGGGATTCTATTGGCTGGTACATCAGAGTCCGCGATCGTCGAGTGGTATGCTGGTACATTGTACCACCAGAACTAGAAAATACCAGCCTGAATACCTGACGAACCCTGCCCGGCCACGACCAGTTATACCAGCATACCGGGAGACGAACCCGGCTTGAATATAACCAGTCATCCCGCCTTCCTGTATACCAGTATACAGTATACCTATACTCGGTTTTTTCCATCTGCGTCCCGGGCTTTAGATAGTTACATTCAGCTTACATTCAACAATTATAATAATATCCTATTTCGAATATTACCGGTGTAATTCGCATACAGTAAATTATTAAAACACTTTTCAGTTGCAAATGTACACCCAGATATCCTTTTATTTACCTAAAACTTACACATAGCGTAACTATCTAAAGCCCAGGATGCAGTGTTGCCATACGCAAACACCACAGGCGGATGGACAGATGGAAAAAAACAGAGTATATTCTACGAACCCTGCAAGAACACGGACTCTCCAGAATCCCTGTTGTTTTTTTTTTAACAAAAATAAAACATTACTTCATCCTCTCTATTAAATACCAATAAAAATATTGGCCAGTTATTAAAAATACTGTAATATATTGCTGTGCCAGAAAAGTTATTAATAAGAAGAATAGAAAAGTTATCATAGAAAATCATTTCGCTAAACGCAGCCAATATTTTTTAACAAAATATTACTATTGTTATTACTATTATTATTGGGAGTAGACCCTCTTTTAAACAAGTCTTATTAAAAAGGATTGCTGCATCAGCTCCATTGATTTTGTCTAGAGTCCTCTATTTTCCTTATCAAGGATTTTTCAGTGTTGCTAAAACTGGCAAGCAACGTGCCAAAGGGGATTTGTAATTATATTTATTGCTGCTATTATTACAAGTTGTTCTCTCTCTCTCTCTTAACGCGACGTTTCGGCCAGATTGGCCAGGGCATTATCACAGCGATGGTTGCTGGAGGACTGAATCCTGGCGGCGAGTCCTTCACTTTATATCATTATTATTATTATCAAGCTTGAAAACTGTACAGGCAAATGAAAGAGACAAGGACAAACAGCTGCACAGGTCTTGAGAGTTACAAATTGTCTCGCACACAGCAGCTCAAATTTACTATGAAGAATTTCCAGCTCATCATTTCAATAGCTGAGAATTTGAGTAGCCATAAATTAATCAATCTGTTCTGCTTTGCGATTCCTTGAACAAACGGCCACTCTATTCTATGGGACCTTGCTTAGCATTATCGTGAAGATAAATAAATAAATAAATAAATAAATGAATAAATAAATAAATAAATACATAAATAAACAAAAAATAAATAAATAAATAAGTCCTACAACACTATTATCAGCCTACACACAAATATACTGCAAATATACTGATCGCAGTCAAATATTTCTAAACACAATACGTTTGATTCTTCGTATCCATAATTAGATGCCGCTCCGTGGAGAACACAAACGTGATTTACGAGCCAACATTCACAATTACCTACACGCGATTATTTATAAACAACTGCATTTTCAGTGTGTTTGTAAATAAATTCATGCGCGCGTGTAGGCATAGGCCTATTCACATGCATCTAAACTTACAACAGTTTGATATGATCACTAGTATACACGTAAGCAAATTGTACAGTACATAAAATCTACATATACTATGTACCTATGTATAAAAATCTAAGAGTATATAAACAAATATGAAAAGACATAGTGCCTTATTGTACATATATTTTTTTCTTCTTCACTTTGCTTTTGTAAGAGCTTTTTTTTGCTCACTAGTTTTTGCGCTTTATAAATAAATATATAAATTTATATATCTAGACGAATTTTATACAATAACAGGATGAACATAGTACGTAAGAACGACAATACGAGTCAATACATGGGATGAAAATGCTGCCAATTCACATTTACATATTATGACATATTCCTCCTCTCTTCATTGGCCTCGAGCTATGAGAGAGAGAGAGAGAGAGAGAGAGAGAGAGAGAGAGAGAGAGAGAGAGAGAGAGAGAGAGAATTTCTCTATTTCGCATTAAGCTAATTCGCATACGGCGCCTTCATAATAACCTTGTTAGCAACAGCGTCGCTCCATCCTTTATTTAGATCGCCGTTACCAAGTCTCTTACCCGGGAGGCCTTGGTTCTCTGTTCATTATATTACCCCATACAGAGAGAGAGAAAGAGACTTCGTTACCTCTAGATTCCCTGTGCAGAAGGTTGAAGTCTATTATTAACCCGAGGACGCTGTTCAAGGCTTCATCTTGAGGTAGTCCTTCTGGAACACCTTCAACGAATTGAATTGCATACAGAATTTAGGCCATAGGCTAAGCACACTGGGATCTATGAGTTCATTCAGCGCTGAAACGGAAACTAACAGTAAAAGGTCTGACAGGTGTAACAGAAGAATAACCTCGCAGTTGCACGCAAAAACAAGTATTAGAAGAGGATGGTTAGCAAGATGGAATCAAGAGAATATGAATGAAGGTACTGCATAAGGAATCATAGGTGCAGCTATAGGGGGCGAGGGGCGCTGCAAAGAACCCTAAGTAATGCATACAGTGCACCGCGTGAGATACACTGACGGCACTACCCCCCACGGAGAGTCCTTCTACGAGCCAAAGCCACGAATCCTGGTGACGTAATATATCCTTGGAAGCATAAAATGGTAATTCAAGTCGAAGGCTGAACCTGATAACCTTCGACACTTCCACGATTCCGAGACATTTTTATTCACGATGGATCATATCTTCTGCTGCAGAGTTTGCAAGACAGATCAATAATTCAGTCATAGAATTTCTCTGACATTTCTCCCTCAATAAATCAATGAGTCACTTCGAAATGGACTCCGGTTCGTAATACTTCATCCCTTACCTTCACAGCATAATACTTTCTATCGAAATGCTTATTTTCATTAACTGCCGATCATAGATTTGATTACCGTATTCTGAATAATAATAATAATAATAATAATAATAATAATAATAATAATAATAATAATAATAATAATAATATACAGAGACTGGAGAATGGCACAGCAAACCAGTGCACGGACAAACATGAGCCTGACTAAAGAACTGGCCAGCGATGAAACATGGCAATGGCTACAGAGGCGAAAGCTCAAGAAGGAAACTGAAGGAATGATAACAGCAGCACAAGATCAGGCCCTCTAAGAACCAGATATGTTCAAAGAACGATAGATGGAATTAACATCTCTCCCATATCTAAGAAGTGCAATACGAAAAATGAGACCATAAACCACATAGCAAGCGAATGTCCGGCACTTGCACAGAACCAGTACAAAAAGAGGCATGATTCTGTGGCAAAAGCCCTCCACTGGAGCCTGTGCAAGAAACGCCAGCTACCTTGCACTAATAAGTGGTACGAGCACCAACATGAAGGAGTGATAGAAAACGATCGGGCAAAGATCCTCAGGGACTATGGTATCAGACCAGATAGGGTGATACGTGCAAATAGACCAGACGTGACGCTGATTGACAAAATCAAGAAGAAAGTATCACTCATTGATGTCGCAATACCATGGGACACCAGAGTTGAATAGAAAGAAAGGGAAAAAATGGATAAGTATCAAGACCTGAAAATAGCAATATGAAGGATATGGAATACGCCAGTGGAAATTGTACCCATAATCATAGGAACACTAGGCATGATCCCAAGATCCCTGAAATGGAATCTGGAAAAACTAGAGGCTGAAGTAGCTCCAGGACTCATGCAGAAGAGTGTTCTCATAGAAACAGCATGCATAGTAAGAAAAATGATGGACTCCTAAGGAGGCAGGATGTAACCCGGAACCCCACATTATAAGTACCACCCAGTCGAATTGGAGGGCTGTGATAGACAAAAAAAAAAAATAATAATAATAATAATAATTCGTTATCAGAAATGATCAGTGAAATATCTTTTAAAAGCCTGCCCATAATTAGGCCTACATAATGTACCTAAGAGAATTGTAGAATTTAATCATTGTAATTATTATTATATTTTTAGGATGTAACTACGATGATTAGGTGCTTGTCATTCTCGTGAAGTCCGATCAGAAATTTTACGAGCTGTACATTAATAATTACTTTATAAAAGTTATACTTTTTTCAGTAAGATTCTCTTTCTCTCTTCCTAGCTTCTTAAACTACATATCTCTCTCTCTCACAGTTAACTACAAACTTCCCTATATTCTCTCTTTCTCTCCTAGTTTCTTAAACCATTAACATCCCTCTATATATATATATATATAATATATATATATAATATATATATAATAATGATATATATATATATATATATATCCAATATATAGATATATATATATATATATATATATATATATATATATATATATATGTCCGAATTTCTTTAACTACAAACATCCCTATCGCTCTCTCTCTCTGTCCTAGTTTCTTAAACTCTCTGAGTCTCTCTCTCTTTCTGTGTGTGTCCTAGTCTCTTGTTTTACAAACCCCTTTGCTACAGTATTCTTTAGTCGATTAACGTGTCTGTCTGTCCTTCTCCCTTTGGCGAGAATATCGGGGAGGAGACTTCCGAGAATTTCCATAGATAATCTCCGGATCTGTTTCTCATTACCTCTGCTTCGCCGAGAGTGCTTTGAGGAATAGGAAATTCAAGTACAGAAAACACTCACGTTTCCTTGACTTGGAGAAAAGGAGTTTTTTATCCACTTCGTCAGACACTATTGCTCTTGTGTTTCGTGCGCCTGTGGCTTCACAGTTTTTGTTTCTTCTCGACAGTAAAGCAATCGCGGAAAGTGTTTTGTTTTCCTGGAAGACGACGCAAGAGATCGTGCAATTTTTTTTTTTTTTTTAGCTTTTCAATAAATAAGAGATTCTTTCTCGTTCGTGGGAATTCACTTTCTATAAATACCAAAAACAGGTGATGGAAAGCGAAGTGGAAATAAATAAACATTTGTAATTGGCCAATGTTTTTTTTTTTTTGTTTTTTTTTTTTTTCATTTACCATTCTCTAACTTCGTTTTTGGTCAAACATTTGCCACCATCTCAAAGTGGATGTCCTGTGCTTTCATTACATTTGGACAGCTTTTTTTTTTTCGTCTATGAAACTTTATGATGTATATTATTTTATTAACCGCTCTCAGCCTTGAAAATGTGTGACGTGAAACGTCGGCTTTTGAACACATGAAATGTAACTGTCTTTCCCTGAAAATCTGGATCGGTTATCCACTGACCTCAATATATATATATATATATATATATATATATATATATATATATATATATATACACATATACTATATGGCATTTGCCCAAACAGTGAGCTGAGAAAAAGAAAAAACAGAGCAATGCTAACTACCACTTTCTGAGCGCAGGACCCAAGGACACGCTAGTTTAGGGATGGTGAGGTTAAGATGCGTCAGAATATGCCTTTGAACTCCTTTTAAGCAGTTATCTATCTGCGGAAATAACACAAAGAACAAACGCAACTCTTCATTTTTTGTTAACTAAAATTAAATCCTGACTATTGTATCCCCTTTTCATATCATGCCCCGTAGTGGGGTAGAGTGCCTTCAGTGCACCTCATGATGTGCACTGTAAAATTATTTAAGGTTCTTTGTAGCGTGCCTTTGGCCCCTAGCTGCAACCCCTCTCTTTCACGTTACTGTACCTCCTTTCATATTCTCTTTCTTCCATCTCACTTTCCACCCTCTCCTAACAACTGACTCATAGTGCAACTGCGAGTTTTCCTCCTGTTATACCTCTCAAACTTTGAACTGCCCATTTCCGTTTCAGCGCTGAGTGACCTCATAGGTCCCCAGCGTTCGGCCTTTGGCGTGAATTCTATGTCCCATTCAATCTATATTCAACTTTGAAATTATTATTATATACCTTTTTCACAGGATGCGGCAAAAAGCGCTCCGACGCCAGCGTGGAAGCACTTGCATCAGGAACCGAGTTGGACGACCTCGCCAAGCACGTTCTGGCAGAAGCCAAGCTCTGGGAACAACTTCAGAACAAGGTGAGGAGTGGGGGCGAAGGGGGGGGGGGGGGGGGGATATTCGTCTCGAAAACATTTACTGAAAGTTTGTGATTTTCGATGATTTCATTAGAAATGGGTGAATTTTGCTTGGCAGGGGCATGTTATATACTACATTGTGACAGTTTAGAGCTATAATAATAATAATAATAATAATAATAATAATAATAATAATAATAATAATAATAATAATATGCGAGAAGAAGACCTTCATTAATACAGGTTTTAGTGAAAATAATGGCTATTTCAGCCGCGTTTATTTCGTATAGAAGTTTCTCTATTCTTCTTATGACTGACTTGAGCACACACGAAAAGTCAGTAATAAGAAGAATAGAGAAACTTCTATACAAAATAAACGCGTCTGAAATAGCCATTATTTTCAATAAAAACAATAAAAATATCATTACAAAAATACTCATAGTGGCACGGAGTTTTGAAGGGAGATACAAATCCCCTGTGGATTTGTTTCTCAAATACTAATAATATATATATTTTATGTCTATCACAGTCCTCTATTTCCACTGGGTGGTATTTATAGTGTGGGGTTCCGGGTTGCATCCTGCCTCCTTAGGAGTCAATCACTTTTCTTACTATGTGTGCCGTTTCTAGGATCACACTCTTCTGCATGAGTTCTAGAGCTACTCCAGCCTCTAGTTTTTCCAGGTTCCTTTTCAGGGATCCTGGGATCGTGCCTAGCGTTCCGATGATTATGGATACAATTTCCGCTTATTTCTATTTTCAGGTCTTGATATTTATGATATTTATCCACTTATTATTATTGTTATTATTATTATTACAAATTCATCTATATTTTATCTAAAAAAAAAGCGGGAGCCCACTAATATGGAACACAACAAAAAAGACCCGTAATCTGAAACTAAAATAATAATTGATTAAATCATTAACTTATCATCCCAGAGTTTCATATTACTCACATTTACATCTTATGAATTATACATCAGGTATCAATACCACTAGCTTGAGAAATGGTCAAATCGCCTACCGCCCTCTTTACGGTTCTTCACTGCACTTAATAATAATAATAATAATAATAATAATAATAATAATAATAATAATAATAATAATAATAATAATAATAATAAAGTACTACAGAAGATGGATGCCGGGTACCAACTCAAGAAAAGAGGCAACAGAATCAACCATCTGATGTTCATGGACGACATCAAGCTGTATGGTAAGAGCATCAAGGAAATAGATACCCTAATCCAGACTGTAAGGATTGTAATCTGGGGGACATCAGGATGGAGTTTGGAATAGAAAAATGCGCCTTAGTCAACATACAAAAAGGCAAAGTAACGAGAACTGAAGGGATAAAGCTACCAGATGGGAGCAACATCAAACACATAGATGAGACAGGATACAAATACCTGGGAATAATGGAAGGAGGAGATATAAAACACCAAGAGATGAAGGACACGATCAGGAAAGAATATATGCAGAGACTCAAGGCGATACTCAAGTCAAAACTCAACGCCGGAAATATGATAAAAGCCATAAACACATTGGCAGTGCCAGTAATCAGATACAGCGCAGGAATAGTGGAATGGACGAAGGCAGAACTCCGCAGCATTGATCAGAAAAACCAGGAAACAAATGACAATACACAAAGCACTACACCCAAGAGCAAATACAGACAGACTATACATAACACGAAAGGAAGGAGGGAGAGGACTACTAAGTATAGAGGACTGCGTCAAACATCGAAAACAGAGCACTGGGGCAATATCTGAAAACCAGTGAAGACGAGTGGCTAAAGAGTGCATGGAAGAAGGACTAATAAAAGTAGACGAAGACCCTGAAATATACAGAGACAGGAGAAAGACAGAAAGAACAGAGGACTGGCACAACAAACCAATGCACGGACAATACATGAGACAGACTAAAGAACTAGCCAGCGATAACAATTGGCAATGGCTACAGAGGGGAGAGCTCAAGAAGGAAACTGAAGGAATGATAACGCGGCACAAGATCAGGCCCTAAGAACCAGATATGTTCAAAGTACGATAGACGGAAATAACATCTCTCCCATATGTAGGAAGTGCAATACGAAAAATGAAACCATAAACCACATAGCAAGTGAATGCCCGGCACTTGCACAGAACCAGTACAAAAAGAGGCATGATTCAGTGGCAAAAGCCCTCCACTGGAGCCTGTGCAAGAAACATCAGCTACCTTGCAGTAATAAGTGGTACGAGCACCAACCTGAAGGAGTGATAGAAACGATCAGGCAAAGATCCTCTGGGACATATGGTACCAGAACGGATAGGGTGATACGTGCAAACAGACCAGACGTGACGTTGCTTGACAAAGTCAAGAAGAAAGTATCACTCATTGATGTCGCAATACCATGGGACACCAGAGTTGAAGAGAAAGAGAGGGAAAAAATGGATAAGTATAAAGATCTGAAAATAGAAATAAGAAGGATATGGGATATGCCAGTGGAAATCGTACCCATAATCATAGGAGCACTAGGCACGATCCCAAGATCCCTGAAAAGGAATCTAGAAAAACTAGAGGCTGAAGTAGCTCCAGGACTCATGCAGAAGAGTGTGATCCTAGAAACGGCACACATAGTAAGAAAAGTGATGGACTCCTAAGGAGGCAGGATGCAACCCGGAACCCCACACTATAAATACCACCCAGTCAAATTGGAGGACTGTGATAGAGCAAAAAAAAAAAAAAAAAAAATTATAATAATAATAATAATAATAATAATAATAATAATAATAATAATAATAAATCACTCATTGATGTCGCAGTAACATGGGACACCAGCGCAGATGAGAAAGAAAGAGAAAAAATTGGTGAGTATCAAGACCTGAAAATAAAAATAAGAAGGATGTGGGATATGCCCGTGGAAATTGTACCCATAATCATGGGAACACTAGGCACGATCCCAAGATCCCTGAAAAGGAATCTGGAAAAACTAGAGGCTGAAGCAGCTCCAGGACTCATGTAGAAGAGCGTGCTACTAGAAACAGCGCACACAGAAAAGTGATGGACTCCTAGAGAGGCATGATGCAACCCGGAACCCCACACTATATTAGCTTCTATTTTTCTCTGTCATTTCTACTCCACTTTTTATTCTATCTAAAAGACATGATTAAGCAAAGTCGGGTTCAAATTCGGATTCATTTGCACACAGATGGATTTTAAAAGTCCACAACTGTCTCAGTTAGCCTGCCTTGAAGAGAGAGAAGAGAGAGAGAGGGGTAAGGTAATTAAGGGAACAGTTTCCAGGAATAACAATAATCATAATAAATATGAACACAGCTAGAATGCCGCCGATTACAACCACAATTAGGAAGGGAGGGAAAATCCCCATGTAATCCTGCTCTTGGGGTTTCTCGTAATGAAACGGATAAATGCAACCTACTCGCTTTCCAATCAGATTCCCCGCCGTTCTTAGAACAGCAGCATTATAAATGAACGACCGAACGCAAGGGGATCATGACAGCATAAAAATAAAAACCGTCGTTGATAGGACGCTTTCGACCTGGTGACAACTGGCGCGAATATAAAAAAAAGATAAATAAATAAATATAGCCTTCGAAAACGCATCCAATTTATGACGTCACACTCATTTTCTTCTTCCCCTCGCAGATGGACGTGATGCGCTCCCTGGCCGCTCGTATGGACGAGCAGCGACCCCTTTACAGGAGGAAACGATCCCCAGCAGCAGCCCCTGAGCCCCGCCAACAGTTAGCAGCATCCTCACAACAACAGCAGGTAAACAGACAAATCACTAGACTATAGGTCTAGGACCTGGACCTTCCAGCGGCCAGACGACCTCACAAGGTCTTCCTTTGATCAACAGCTTGAAAATACAAGAAATTAAATATCTTTAGCATTGCGTGAGAATCTGTCACAGTGATGATATATCTTCAGAACCAAATCCATTTGCAATCAAGAAAGCTTTTTAATATATGCAGCAACTGTTATTTCATCATAATCATCCAGTTGATAAAAATGTCTTCAATGTGCTTCCTTAGGAGAATTTATGGTAAATGTCCGAAATTTCACATCAATTCACATCAAGAACTAGTTACAGCTGAACTAGGACACGCCAAGCCACAACAAGTAATTTTACCATATTTCATAGTTGCTCCCCAGCAAAAACAAGTCAAATCAAAACCACTTCTTCATTGATTCAAGTTTTAGCTATTTTCCAAAGTGCATTGCTCGACTAGGGTACTAATTCATTCTCATTTTTGCAAGCATTATATCCAAGTGTATTCACTCAAACATTTTCTCTTTTTCCCCTAAATCCAAGCCCAAGGCCCAGTAGAAGAAAGAAGACATCACCAGTATACTCGGCATGTCTTGTAACGAGTCTCCCATCATCATCTAACCCATTTGTTTAATCGTGTTGTTCAGTGGTTGGCCGACGGTTCTTCCACTTATACTCTTGACACTAGTGGATGGGCAGCGGTTCTTCCACATATTACTCTTTTGAAGCCTACTGGATCGTCTTTGGCACTCCGCATCCCTCCCTGAAGCCTACTAGATCGCCGTTGGCCTCCATCGTACCTCCTCCCTGTTTACAACCGTTCAGGGCTCGTCATTATTACCACGACGCACAGTTACAAAATCCATTCACTAAAAAGTTGAGTGTTTTATTCGACTCGTTTCAGATGGAGGGGATAAGATGCACGCAGTTTGGGCTTATCGCATTTGTCATTACCGATCAATTTGTGGACGTCTTGGGTTTTTAACTCTTACTTTTCGCTTTCATGTAGTGGTGTTGGCTGTTAACTTCTGTTTTGGTTTTTTGGTGACGGTACAAATTCTAAGGGTATTTTCTAAGAAATTCTAAAGCCATTCCAGCGACTTGCATACGTTTCAGCAGAAAAAAAATATATACATAATCTGGGATGGCACATTATATGTGGCAGAAATGCAAATGGCTTGGAAAATATGGATACTGCCTCCTTGTTAGCCAGCTGTATTTCTGTCTTGATGAAGTAGCACTATGTGAATCGGTGTTCAGACGAAATAGAGCTGTCAGTTCCTCCTCGTCGTTGTTTTATTTTTACCTTATGTGACGATCATAAAAATATATTTCTAAAGCATATGAACAATGCAACAAGGGTAACCTGCATTTTCTGGGCCACCATACGCCAATCTGATTTTGTTGATTTTTTAGTACAAGACTGTCGTCTGCTATATAGGTGCATGTCAGCACCATCTGTCAGCCTGGCCTAAAGTCAGACGAGCCACTTCAAAAGGGCAATGTACCTTGCATATTATGAACCAGTCTTAAAACATCAGGCATGGCTTATTGTTTGGCAAAGGAGTTTTTACGACCGCATGCCTTCATATCATCAACCACAGTTATTGGCGGTTGCCCTAGCCTTTGACTAAAATATCCACCTGCAAGGCAGCAGTTTCCAGTTATTGGCGGTGGACCTAGCCTTTTACTAAAAAGTAAGATTGCAAGGCAGCAATTTCCACATGATACCTTTGATAGAAGGCAGTCGAGAAGGCGCATCAGGGATAACGGTGGGAAAGAAGATTTTACGAACCCATGCAACGCAAAAACACCATACAAACAAACAAATAAAAACAAACAGATACGAACCAGACTCGAATTCATACGATGATTTGTCCGAGAATTAATCTGAATCCATACCCATCTTATCAAAAGTGAACAGGCATCAAAAACATGAACGAGTTCACTTTGATTAACGGAACTAACATTTTGAATAACATATACCCATAAAAAATCATCAATCAATCGTGATTTATTGAACTCCGATAACTAAAAAAAATCCTAAGTAATATATCCCTGTGGGGCATAACACTCGTATTTAATGACGCTCTCAGGTCATCTTTTCCATATTCAGTTTCAAATTGAAATCAGAGGAGCTATTAAAATAACCTTTTTTTTTATTAGAATACCTTTTCTCAAGTAAATTTGTATATTGTTGTTTTAATACCCACTTCTGGAAAAACACACATACATACATACATACATACATACATACACACACACACACACACACACACACATATATATATATATATATATATATATATATATATATATATATATATGCTGTTTTAATCTTACTCCTAAGCCCTTACTCGACTGTCCAAGATAAAAAGAAGGGCGGTCCATACATGGAATTTTATATATTATGTTGTTGCTTTCTCAGGGGCCATTTTGTATTAACATTCCTTTTAGTGTGTTATTATAGGAAAAAACAAGGTTGACCTTAAAGGCTTTTAACAATGATTTAATGGTTTCAAATCCATTAAAATAAGGCAAACTGAGAATATTCTTAAAATTTTCTTTCTCCGTGTTACTTACACTATAAAACTTTTTGTGGGCTTTATTATAACAAATATCTAGTATATGTGAAGGATAACATAAACCTTTCCCTATTTTTCTTATGTATTCAATTTCTTGATCCAAATATTGGGGACTGACAATGCGCAATGCTTGTAAAAACATAGAAGAAAAAATTGATATTTTGATGTTAAGATGGTGGCCTGAATAGAATGCACATAAGTTAAGTTGTTGGTTGGTTTCCTATAAATACTGAATTTACATTGAAATGATTCTCTATGTATCAAAACATCTAAGAAAGGGAGGCAATTGTCGTTTTCCAATTCTAGAGTAAACTTAATCGATGGTACCTGGTTATTTAATTTAGAGATTAAATCATTTACATCAATACCAGCAGGCAGAACAGCTAAAATATCATCAACATATCTACACCACTTTACAGGAATATAAATGATATTAGGTAAGTAGCGTTTTTCAAAGAATTCCATGTACAAGTTTGAGAGGAGTGGTACCACGATTAAGGGTTGCCCATTGCCATGCCAAATATTTGTTGATAAAATTCACCATTGAATATAAACTTACAATCACAAATGCACAACCTAGTGAGTGAAATAATGTGATTTACAGGTACAGGTAATTCATGCTGAGTTAGTTCATTACTAAATAATCAGATATTAATTATATATATATATATATATATATATATATATATATATATATATATATATATACATATATATATATATATATACATATATATATTAGTATAATATATATAATATATATCATATATACCTACATATATATACACACATATATGCATATATTATACATATATATATATATATATATATATATATATATATATATATACATATATATATATATTTTTTTTTTTATTTTTTTTTCCAACAACTTACCCCAAATCAAATCAAAGCAAGACAAAATCACTGCCAGGCTAATCATTAACTATACGAGGTCAAGGATGATTAACACACCAAAAACTAACCAAAAAGGCACCAAGGACACTAGAAGTCTGACTACCCCTCCACCCACCCAACCCCCGCACCTACCAAGATATGTAGAGCTAAAGAGTCGGGTATGGTTGCTAGCTGGATGGGTGAGCACCAAGAAAAGTCAAACAGCTTGCACACCTATGGAACATGGGTTTGCATGGCATGGGGTTTGCAGTCTCTTACCCAACACACACCTTATGATAAACTGGATGAGTGGAGTACACACACACACACACACACACACACACACACACACACACACACACACAGTCATATATATATATATTTATACTATAATATATATGTATATATATAAAAAATATAGAGTAGGGAAGGTGGAGTTTAATACCAATGATAAAAGTAGAAGAGAAAAGTTAATGAAGCATGAATATTGTGGAAAATCATTTAAAAGTAACACGAATGTTTAGCAAAAGGCAATTACCTATTACCTTTTATGACACAAAAATAACTTTAATCTGTGAAATATTATGGTTTGTTTTATCAACAGCATATCTACTATCCTAGCCAGGAATTACGTTTACCTTGCAGAAAAAAAAGGAAAGCCCAACTGAATGACATACTTAACCACGAGAAGGCATGATACGTAGGCTACAGAAAATGGTCTAGCTGAAATCTCTCTCTCTCTCTCTCTCTCTCTCTCTCTCTCTCTCCACTCAATATTAATTCTATATATCTAATTGCATTATTATTTTCATCTCCCTCTTTGCAATCGTAACACAGAAATACGGTGCAAATTAAAACCCAAATTTTAAAAGGCGCTTCACTCAGGCAAGAACTGTAGACCCACCAGGATCCATATGGATCCTGAGACCCACGAACATGTTACAGAAAACGGGAAATGAAAAAAATTCACATACCCGGGAAAGAGCAGCACTGACTCAACCTTTTCCCAGTTTCGATTTACTTGAAACTACTACTAATGGATATTGCCGTTGTCATGCAGTGATTTTAAGTCTCCTTAATAGGTTTTGAAAGAAAAGCATGTTCAAATCTATCGCAAGTTTACTGTTACCGAGAAGTTCACAGTCTTCCGTTTATGTTTTACCATTCATTCCAGTGCCTGATAGTCTGATACGGACGCGGAGTTCATAAGAACGGTTGGACTGGTACTGATGTAAAACTTTACCAGGAAAGTTCGAGGCACACACCAATACATAGGAAAATTATTTTATCGTGTTCAAAATGTGGTGGTTTCTGTCAAGCAAAATGTTACCAGTTCCCATATAACGCCAGTTTCGCTAAGCTTCGAGCATGTCATGATGACAGCGTGACCTGACCCCTCCCAGCAAGAAGAAAACCATAACCAAAATACTATAGGAGAACCGTAATTTCCAAAGAAATAGTTCGACGAGCCACTATCGATTGGATTAACCAAAATTTCTCCTAGCCAATAGTAGGTAGGCTACTAATACTACTACCAACTTACAAATTGAAAGTATCTTTACCTACAAGCCTAACCTACCCATGGAAGCTACCTATGTAGCCTAACTATTGAGTACCTAAACCTGTTTCTACTTTGCTGAACTATATGCGTAGATAATAATGAATTGAAAGTTCCAGTTACAGTAGGCTACAATGGAGCATTTTAAACTTACCTGGGCTGCATTTGATGCTAATTCACTCTATGACTTGGCAAAAGCGATTTGGTCTAGGAGAGGCGGCTTCCGATCGCCCTCACAAATGACATCGCGACACATCCCCCGAAAAAAAGCGTCATTTCTTCAGACATCATTGAAATCGCGACACTAAATGCAGTCAATATTTTGAAAACAAATCACTCACGAGATCAAAACAATGTCAAACTGATACGTGCCAAGGGCGTTAATCGTAGTCTTCGTAGAAATTGTTTTGCAACCCATCAAACTAAGCTACCGATTACGTAGGTGAAAATTTGCCCATGGTCTACAAATGAGTTTTGAAGAATGTAGTTACCCCCTTGGTGGTGAATCTTGCACAGCAAACAGCTGTTTATATAAGCAGTAGCGTGAAGTGTCAACTGTGAATAAAATACTTTTATAATGACATGCACTGTTTGGAAATTTTCGCGAGACGTTGCATGAAATCAATTGCCTACAGGTTGCGGGCTATTAAGGCCGTGTAATAACCAAAGTTAGAGTACCAAAGAATGAAGGATCTTCAAACAAAAATGGTTGTGGTGATGAAACACTTATAACTTTGGGATTGGTTTAGTTTTTCCCAGGCGCGTTAAAAATAAAATAGATTGTTCTCGAGGGAAAATGGCTAATGCCGAGATCTCTAAACTTACGGGAGATTTTTTTATACTCAACTGTACCACAAAATAACACAATTGGAAACATCTATAATAATCGTCCTGTCAAGATATTAACAAAATCATGCAGCTTTTTCCATATAATATACTTATGACGATGAGATCTTCTGAAGGCTAGTTTACGGTTCGTTCAACCACCAGCATTTTATTCATCTTTTATCCTGCAGTTAAATTTGGTAATTCTACATTAGAACTCCGCACGGAATTATCGTTTATTAATAAAATGTTTTATTGAAAATATAGAAAAGGGGGTTATATAATGCTGCACAGGCGAGATCATTTGAGAAACTTCAGTCTTCAGTATGTGTTTATACGTTCATCTCAGTCCTAGGGGCAGGTAGGTAGACGGTAGTGTCGTGAGCACGAAGCCCAGCTGAGTTAGACTGCAGAATTGCCCGTCCTTTTTCTCGGAGGCATGCTATTCTTGTCACATTTATTTTCCTTTTTTATATATATAGTATTGCATCATGTGCATCTCAGCCATTGGTTGAAAATTTTCCTTCCATATGGCAACTGTCTTAGGAATTGTGAAATTGGTCCTTACCACTTATACTCGGGTACTTTTTGCTGTCTTGTCTCATGTGGTCATTCTCATGTTCCTTCTTTTTCTAACTTACGCCTGTTCACTCCAACTTCTATCTCCTTCTTCGAGAGTTGTTGCGACCGGCCATCCCGGAATTCCCCAAATTGCCTCAACAAAAGTTGTAACAACATGATTGTCTTAACTAGTCGAACTTTTCGGGCCCTTTTCACTGCTCCTTTTCTTTTCATAACAACGACCAATTTCGAAAGTAAAACTTTTCAGAAGACTTTTCATCCTCTTTTACCCCCTTCACGGCCACTTGAACACTTATTATATGAAATCTTTAAAAGATTTGTTCCTATCCTCTCCTCTTAACCAACCTAAGGTATTTTATTTCAGTTATTTAATGTGTTAACCTTAAGTGCAAATTTTTTTTAGCAAAAAATTTTTCTACCACAATTTTATTAGATGCATTGTTGCCTTAATTAATAAATATATTGACTATGATTGAGATACACACTATAAATATTTATCAGACCAAGATATCTGCTTCGCATATTACTAAAACAAGAACGCAGGCTTTTTAAATCTTAAACTAGAATAGTATGTAGAGTTTAGGACAAAAGCTAAGGGCTGGGACCTATGAGGTTACGGACAGTAAAAAGGCTTGAAAGGTTTTACAGGAGGAAAACTTCACAGTTGCACAATGAGCCTATTGTTAGGAGAGGATGGAAAGTACCGGCACAGTGAAAAGACTTTAAGACGTTGCAACTATGGGCAGAAGGGTCACTGCAAGGAACCTAAAGCAATGCCTACAGTGCAACACATGAGGTGCACTGACAGCACTCCCCCTACAGAACTTGCATCTTATTCCTCTACCACTCCTTTAATAGATTTTACAAGTTTCTCTTGAAATATGGGTCGAGTTTATACATTCCTTTGCAAATATTCAATTTTTTTTTCTTGGAAAAGCTTCGTTTTCATACAGCAGTCATATTCATTTAAACTATATTATTGGAATAAACTAATCTTTATAGCCTCTGTCTAGTTGATGGCATGACCGTTTTCACTAACAGGAGTGAAATAGACCATGACTGGCATGGGATTTGATATACACATTTTTTCAGTATTGTAGGGAATGTGGCAAATTTTCATACTGGTGACAAAACTGGAAAATACATTGGAAAAGAGAATAGAACAGCATGAAAAAAATATATATGATGTGAACAATAAAATCGTACAATTTTCATTCATGCTGGAAAAAACCATTATCCTGTCAGTTGGACAGGGGTGAGAGTGTTTATTCCAGCTACATACCAGAAAGAAATATTATATCATCCAGTCTAATAGAAAAAAAAAAGCTTTTGTGAAAAAATTAACATCAGCTAAGGAATGTAGAAACTTGACTTTATTTAAAAGGAAGCATGTATAATGTCTAAATTTTAAGGAAGTTTACATGGTCCTACAACAAAGGCATGAGCCTACCGGAGTAGACAAACAAGAGACTCTAGAGGTGTTAGGAGAAGAAGAGTATCAGATGCCGTAAAAAGAAACAGGTTTACATGGTTGTTTTACTAACTTGGTTTAGTAAATGTTTATTGTATATTTATGAATCATACTCGATATATTTATCAATTAAGGCAACAATACACTAAATAACTTCATGTGGTAGCATAGTACTTAAGAGAATATTGTGGTACAGTAGAGCAAAAGGGCAAACAGCAGATGCACTAAAAGCGCGAGGGGACAAAATGATACCTTTGAAGTAGACAAAATCCGTCAGTATTTACACCAAAGCTATAATTTTTCGCTATGGTGCATCTGCATGGTACAGTGCATTACTAACTGAGAGCACAAATACTCTTTGGCCTCACCACCAGATCCGCTAAAATTGTGCATTTGCTACAATAAATGAATCAGTAAATTAATTTTTTATTAATTTTTGTTTGTTTGTATGGCGTTTTTACGTTGCATGGAACCAGTGGTTATTCAGCAACGGGACCAACGGCTTTACGTGACTTCCGAACCACGTCGAGAGTGAACTTCTGTCACCAGAAACACACATCTCTCACTCCTCAATGTATTGGCCGAGAATCGAACTCGCGACCACCGAGGTGGGACGCAAACACCATACCAACCACGCCACTGAGGCGCTAAAATTTTCATTAAGGATGGCAAGTTGATTAAAAAATATTTTCCTTTGTGACCTTGGTTCTTTCTTCTTAAACCTTATTTCAGATGAAAAAATATCTACAGGAATTGCCTCTGTTTAAAAAGTTTGGCTCTCAACACTACTCACACTGTAAAGAAAGGTCAATGCTGAAGAATGATTCACTTAAATCATACCAGTTCAAGACTGTCTTTCAGTGATCTGTTTGAAAAATTCCTCAAGATACACTGGGTTTAACTAAGTGGCAAATGTGAAAGTCCTGAAAGGGGCATATTCTGACTTCACTCACACCAATTATGAAACAAGAAACTTTGTGGATACGCCACCTTTTACAATGGATGACCAATGAGATCCAAAGAAAATAATGTAAGAGAAAGACAGCAGGAAGAAAATAGCTGGAGAACACATTTGCGGTGAAATTATATTCTCCATTTGCTCAAAATGGTCCACAGCACAATTTTCTTCAAGAAGGCAACAATGGTAGGAATTTTAGGCACTGGAATTATATTACAAAACAAGAAATTAACTTGTGTTTACCTTAAATCTCTCTGGTCGTCGCCAAACGCAAAGAGACGAGAACTAACCAGACATTCTTATATAACCCCTATACACAATTGGCCAAACATGCAAATTAACTTATATAAGATACTTAGCTAGTTCGAACAGCAACCGGACAGCAGCACATTACGCCAACATTAAGGCGGGAAAAAAAGTGGAGGGAAACTTGTCTCACTTGCGAAATACGGGAGAAAAAATATCACTTACTATTAAAAATAATTAATAATCATCAATTAGTAAATCACAGAATCTAAAGTAAAATTAATGATAAAGAAATTAAGACCTTTCTTTTAATGGAAATTAAAATTAATTGTCATTTTATGACATTCTCGGGCCAAGCCCCCAAAAACTTAAGCAACAAAAAAAGGTGATTTTTCACATAAGAATTAAACATAACTTACAGAGCTCCTTGTTTTATTAACTCTCTCCTCTCTAATGTAGCTCTAGTTTTGCAAGCACGTTGAGGACGTGTTTCAATCATTTGACCAGGGGGATGAGGCATTTCAGAACTAGGAACATCAGTGTTCACATTATCATCAAGATTACCTATAAGTTCCTCATTCACTGGTTCACTAACCTCTAAAGGTACGAGCTTTTCAACTGTTCATGTACTGACATGACTTTTGCAGTACACATCTACAGAACGTATGACTCCTGAATCAGGTCGAAGTTCAACAATTCTACCTAAAAGCCACTCAACTTCTTGGAGATTCAACTTGGACCAAACCAACATCCCCAACTTTAAGATTATTCAATTTCCTAGCTCTATCAGAACCATAATGACGTTCTCTTAAGGAAATTATATATTCATTCTTCCAGACCTTCTCAAACTTGGAAATGATACAAGACAATAAGGAAAATTGCTTATTGAAATGTTCGTGGCCCATGTAAGTAGGATCAGATTCATCCTCTAAAACTACTGGTGGCATAGCTTCAATTGATCTGCCATATAGGAGATGAGAAGGTGACAAGGGTTCTGGAGACATCCTCCTATCACTGTTGATATAAGTGAGCGGTCTGTTATTAACATGAGATTGAATCTCAACAACCACAGTCTGAAGTTCATCTAAACTGACTCTCTTGATATAAAACCTTTCGCAAACAATTCTTAACAACCTTAATCATCCTCTCGTAGAAGTCACCTTGCCAAGGTGCTCTGGGAGCGATGAATTTCCAAACAATACCACGATTACTAAAATATTCTCGTATTTGATGATCACTACATATTTCCTCAAGAAACTTGGCAGTTGCTTTAAAGTTTGTCCCATTATCTGAAATTATTTATTTGGGAACAAACCAGGTACCACAAAACCTACGAAAAATTAGTAAGAATGATTCTGCTGTCACATCTAAAGCCACATCCAGGTGAACTGCTCTTGTAACTGTACAAGTAAACAAGCAGATATAAACCTTCCTTGGCTCATTATCTTCAGTCTTTGTAATGACAATAGGCCCACAGTAATCAACACCTACATTCTCAAATGGTCTGTTCAAAACAACTCTATGTAATGGTAAAGAAGGGGGACCAGGGTAAACACAGGGTTTACCTTCAACTTTCCTATAGATAACACATTTTCTAATCACTTTGCGTACTGCTTGCCTTCCCTTGGGAATCCAAAGTTGTCGACGAATAGTAGCAAGAGTTTCCTGTACTCCTCCATGTAAATTATACCTATGTGCCTTTAGAATGAAAAGGTTAGTTATTGTTCTCCCGGTGGAACGAGTACAGGGTATTTGGAATTCACAGTAATCTCAGCATGCTGGAGGCGACCTCTTGACCTCATCAGTCCAATGGATGGATCAAAATACAGACCTAAGTCCTTAATCAAATCAGAACATTCCACAGACAAGCTATGTGGTTTCTGCAAAAGATCTTACAAGCTCTTAAATTCAATAGGATCAGGATTGTCAGAATAAAACAGCCAAGAAAAAGTTTCTTTAAACTTAGTAAGTTGATATCTCAGCCAATAAACTGCTGGATCTGGTAAAGTTATCTTTGACACTCGATTGGGTGATATCTTGAGTAACAATTTTTTCAGAAACTGAAATACATATTTCGTTATCATGAAAATCTTCTCCAGAGAGGGACATTCTCTAACTTCAAACAAACATTCAACCTTAGCCGGATCAATTTGTCTCTCTGCTGTTATCTCATAAACTACAACTCCATCCTTTTGACTTGGCCACAAACTTTCGCATGGTACCCAAGCAGGACCTTTAAGCCATAAAGAATTTGACACCGTCTTTAACTTCAACTCCACGAGTCACTAAGTCAGCAGGATTTTCTCCAGTAGACACATGAAATATTTGATAATTGGCTGACACTTCTCTGATCTCAGCCACCCTGTTCTTGACATAAGTAATTTTGGAATTATCGTTTCTGACCCATTGAACAGCAGCCTCATTATCAGACTAAATCACAGTTCTTGAAATATCAAAAATTTTAAGTAATTTGTCTTTTTCCTAGCTATACTTACTCCAAACTACTCATAGGAGAAACCTGGATGTCAATCCGGTACCGATCAGAAAAACTGGTAATTCCCTCCTGACCCGCAGCCAGGTATGCCCCAGGGTCGAAGCTCACGACTTCTGACCTGCAGTCCTTTCCCCCCCCCTAGAGCTCCTGCCCTCAGATACGCGGGGACGGATGGGAGGGCGTAAAAAATTCGTATTTTGGGGTAATTATAGCTAGGAAAAATAAAAATTACTTAAAATTTGTGATTTCTTCCAACGCTGTATACTTACCCCGAACTACTCATAGGAGACTTAATCCTCAGGAGGCGGGAGTATCTAGGGAAGAAAGAGTCCTTACCAGGAAGAGGTCACCCCTCTTCAGGCCGGAAGGGGGAGGGAGACCCGCTCTGCCGAATGAGGGCGGAGGTAGGGGTCCCCTTGCCGTCCGGATGCAATCCCGACTGGTGGGCAATGGAGGGAATAACTCGAGTGTAAAACAAAGGTATGTAATTCGAATATTCCTCCCATAGACTCACCTGAAGATTTGAGGAATTCTGCCGATTACGTCGAAGGCCCAGTTGGCAGGGGGTGGGGGAAAGGAGTAGGGTAGGTTATAGAGGATGGGAATACCACAAATACACACACACACACACAACGACATACACCCCCTAGGCTAGGCTAGACCCTCTGTTGACCCGCCACGACCGGCCCTATCTCCAAGGCGTCAAGGGAGCTCCTCGTACAATCTTTGAGGTAATGGGCTGTAAAGGTGGACTGACGCTTCCACACCCCCGCCCTCAGGATCTGGGAGACGGCCATAATCTTGGAGAACGACAAGGAGGTGCCTATACCCCTGGTGTCGTGGGGCTTTGCGCCTTGTTGGGGGACCAGCCCCACTCCCTTGTAGGCCCTCCTGATTGTCTCTCTTAACCAGGAGATGATGTTCTTCACCACCGCCCAGTCGAGACAAAAAGATTTTGAATACCGGGGCGGAGCCCTTCCGTCCTGCCGAGATATTTTCTCACTGCCCTGACCGGGCAGAGGAGCAGGTCCTTGGGATCTTCGGACTTAGGAAGGGCTGGAATGGAGAGCTCCACGAACCGCTCGTCTACTACTGATGGGTTCTGGGTTTTGGCTATGAAGGACGGCACGAATTTGAAGGATATCCACTCCACTCCCTTGAATGGGATACCTGGTAGGAGAGCCCGTGAAGCTCCCCCACCCTGTTGGCGGATGCTAAAGGCAAGAGGAAGACCGTCTTTCGTGTCATTTCTCAGTCCGTAATATCCTTGAGTGGCTCGAAGGGGGGCTTTTTCAGAATCCAGGACTTTGTCCACGTCCCATCGAGGGACCGCTAGGGACCTGTGGGAGGACGCCTGTTCAAATCACCTAATGAGTAGGGAGATGTCCTTAGAACTCCCAGGTTTACCCCTCTCCGATAAAAGACCTGGCTTAAGGCCACCCTTACTCCTTTGATGGCTGCGATGAAGAGCCCCTTTTCATCCCTCAGATGGACAAGAAACTCAGCGACGTGGGAGATCTTGGCCCGTAGGGGGTCCAGGTTCTGCCCCTTGCACCATGCCCCGAAGAGCTTCCATTTTGCTTGGTAAACCGCTGCGGACGACTTCCTGAGGCATCCCGACATTCAGGAGGCCACTTTACGTGAAAACCCCCTCTTCTTCAGGAGGAGCTCGATAGCCTCCACCCATGAAGGCAGAGGGCGTCCAGGCCCTCGTGGAACCTCTCGAAGTGGGGCTGTCTTGGAAGGTTCGGTTTTCGGGGGAGTTCCCAGGGGTCTTGAATGGACATCTCCAGGAGGTCCGGGAACCAGTCCCTGTCGGGCCACCTGGGGGCAACGATGGTCATGACCGTTGCTTTGGAGGTTCGGACGCGATTGAGGACCTGCCTGAGGACCCCGAAGGGGGGAAAGGCGTAGAGGTCTAGTCCATCCCAGGGGTGTTGAAACGTGTCTTCCCACAACACTGTCGGGTCCGGGGAGCAGAATACTGGAAGCTTGTGGTTTAAGTTCGTTGTGAACAAATCCATGGAGGGGGAGCCCCACCTGCCAATCAGCTCGCCCGCTACTGTCGGGTGTAGGGACCATTCCACCCCTAGGACCTGCCCCCGCCTGCTGAATCCGTCGGCGATCACATTCCTTTTCTTCCGGGATGAACCTTGCCGACAGGGAGATCCCGGTGTTCTCCTTCCGCTCCAGAACGGTCTCCGCCAGATCGCACAGGGGTCACGATCTCAGACCCCCCTGGTTTTTGACGTAGGCAACGACAGTGGCTTTGTCACACATGACTGCCACCCTTTTGTTCCTCAGGCTGACTTCGAAGGCTTGGAGAGCTTTGAGGATGGCCAGGAGCTCCAGGTTGTTGATATGGAGTCCTCGCTCCCGTTCCAACCACTCCCCCGCAATCATCTCTGTCTGTAGGTGGGCTCCCCAGCACCCCCTCGATGCGTCTGTGAAAAGGATCATCTTCGGAGGGACATCCGCCAACGGGACACCCTGCCGGAGGTTCGCATCGTCCAACCACCAGCGGAGGGCCTCCACCATCGACTGAGAGTCTTTCCGTCCGAGGTCCATCAGTCCTTCAAGTTCCACTGGATGGGCCTCATCTTCAGCCTTCCCTGGGGCACTAACTTCTCCAGGGAGACGAGGTGGCCTATCAGCCTCTGCCATACTCGTGCTGGTCTGGGTGTGCTTGTCAGGAAGGGGGTCGCTACGTCTCTGAAGTTGGAAATTAGATCCTCCAACGGGAACGCCCTGGCCCTCAATGTATCCAGATCCATAGCCAAGTACACCATCCTGTTGGTGGGTTCCAGGTGTGATTTCTCCCAGTTCAGGACGATTCCCAGACGAGAGCAGAGTGTCAGGAGTTTGTCCCTCTGCTCCCTTAATCGATCCTTTGAGGAGGAAAGGAGTAGCCAATCATCCAGGTACCGCAGGAGGCGCATGCCCTTCCCGTGGGCCCAGGCGGACACAAGGGAGAATACCCTTGTGAAAACCTGCAGTGCCGTGGACAGGCCGAAACAGAGGGTCCTGAACTGGTACGTGGCTCCCTCCCACTTTATGCGGAGGTACTTCCTACTGGAGGGGTGTACTGGAATCTGGAAGTACGCGTCCTTGAGGTCGAATGACAGCATGTAGTCCCCTTCCCTTAGGGCCGCCAGAACAGAGCAAGGGGTCTCCATTTTGAAGTCGGTCTTGAGGACGCACGTATTGAGGGTGGATAGGTCGATTACTGGTCTCCATGCCCCCAAAGCCTTCACTACCAGGAATAGGCGGCTGAAGAACTCCGGGGAGTGGGTGGTCACTCGTTGGAGGGCTCCCTTCTCCAACAAAGATAGGACTTCCAGCTGAAGAGCCTCCCCGTGTCCGGGGATCCGGGGGCTGAACGCCCCGCTGTCCGGTTCCTCCGTCAGGGGAGGCTTCCCGTCCAGGAAGGGGATTCGATAACTGTCCCTGAGGACCTGGACGGTCCAGGGACCGGCCCTGAGATCCTCCCAGTTCTGCCAATGATTGGAGAGGCAACCCCCCACCCGAGGCGTCAAGTCAGGTAGGAGGCCTCGCCTCCTACTTCCTCCTGGGGAAGCGGCCGCCCTTCCCCCTGCGAGAGGGAGCAGGTCTGGCCCTAAACATGGAGGAGGCGGCTTTAGTGGTCCTGGAGGAGGGCTGAGCCCTTTGATGGCCCCAGCCTCTTGTAGAAGGTTCTGAAATATCCGTGAGGGCTCCACCCCCCACTCTGGGTCCTTGTCTTGCCTTTTGCGTCTCCGAGTTACGCCTCGAAGGTGGTTGCCTGCCCGAGGACGACGCCCTGTAGACGACGGAGTCCTGGTTGGCCTTCCTCCAACGTTCAATGGCCTCCTCTACCAGGTGATCGGGAAACAGGGATTCGCCCAACACTGGAGCGTTCGGGAGCACCCTCGACTCCCTGTCCGGGAAGCCCCTCTGGAGTCGAGCGAGAACTGCGTCCCTACGCCTCAGGACCCAGTTCGTCTATTGGGTCAGGAGTTGGGTAGTCAGGAATCCCAGGGACTTGCCCCCTGACAAAACCAATTCCTTGAAGGAGGCCAACTCATTCTCGTCCTGCAGATCGTTATCTCTGGCGAAGGAGGTGACCACTCCCGTCCAGTGGTACAACCATGACACAACGTGAATGGAGGTCGACGCCGTGGACTCCATTACCATGGCTTCCTGCTGGGAGAATGTCACGGGGCCTGTGAACAGCCTATCCCCCGAACTTCCTGGCAAGAGGGCTGTGAGGGGGCCCTCCACTGTCTTAGGAGCTAGGCTCATGCCCTCCGGTGCGTACAACTTCCTCTGCCTGGCTTTGGCCGCTGGAAAAAGTTTCAGGGATCTTGGGGCCCTCAGGGAATTCTTGGGTCCTGCCACCACCTCCTCCACTTGTGCAAGTGCCTCGGCTGAGTAGAGGGCCTGGGGAAGGGATAGGGAAGGTTTGGACTTTACTTTCCCTCAGAAAAGGCAATGTTCCGCCAGAGTCTCATGGCGTCTCGGGGGGGGGGGGGGGTGGGGGGTGGGTTTCATTTTTGCACCCAGATAATCCCAAGGGCCCTACGGAATGTCGTTCCCTCGTCCATGGCCCCTTGGACCTCCAGAGAGTTCTGCAGACTGTTAAGCACTAGGGCATCCTCCTCTAGGTCTTCTCATGCTGTGGCTGGCCCCGCCACCAGATGTGGGGATGGGGGAGGAGTGGGTTGCCAGACCGAACCGGCACCTTTTACTGGAAACTGAGGCACCCCCAAGGGTGAAGGGCCCTCCCCCAACACTGGAGGGGCCGTCATGGGCCACCTCCCTGACGAAGGGGGAGCCCCGGAGGGGGGCGGGCCGCTGAGCGGAGCACTCTGCTCCTCTTGCGTGATGGGAGGAAGCGGAGGTGTTGAGCTGGACGGAGCCCAGTCGGCAGGGGCCACCGGAATCAACACAGGATCCAACGGAGCTGCAGGGGGTCACCCCTGGGAGGGGGGGAGGCTCCCCACTCAGGGGGACCCCGGGGGAGTGGCGTGTTTGGAAGCCAATTGCGGGGACTGGGAGGTTCGCGAGCGATGATAACTACGTTTGGTCGAGTTGTCACAAAATATGTGCAAAACATAGTTTACTCTTTGAATTGCAACTTTGCTAGGTACTGAAAACTCACTAAGTGCCTTGAACTCTTCATATAATTCCATCTAGCTACTTAAAAATTCTTCATCTAATGGATCATTCCAGGAGACATTAGTCCTCCAAGCAGCTTGAATAAGGATTTTACCCCTTACGATTACTGGACAAAGAAATCCTAGTGGATCAAAAACAGTTGAGACCAAACTAAGTAAATTGCATTTTGTGATTACTTCAGGTACAAATATTTTGGCCGACTTCAGACTAAGTATGTCTGAGTTGACATCCCAATTCAATCCAAGAACTGAAGTAGTGGTAAAAACAATATAACCACTTTTATATTCTTCGATTTTATTTTTAAGTTTCTCATTGTTAGTTACCCAAGTCCTGAGTGGCATATTGGCACTCCTCAGTTGCTTGTTAGCCTCAGCATAAAATTCTAACAATTCTATTTCATTAGACATACTACCCTGAAGATTATCAACATAAAAGGATTTGGCAATCAAATTCTTAAAGGGGCTACCTGACCTACTCAAATGATAGTCAAGTGTTGCCACCAACAAAAATGGAGAAGATATGCTACCAAACAGCACACTAGCAAATCTAAAAGTGTCTAAACCTGCTTCTGGGTACTGTGGATCTCGGAACCACAGAAGCCTAACAAAATCTCAATCAACATTCTGCAGGCCTACCCACAAAAAGGCCTTGCTAATATCTGCACTAAATCCAAAATCATAGACTCTAAACTTTAACAAAACATCACCAAACTTCTCTGTCAGGGAGGGTCCCTTGATTAAACAATCATTGAGAGAAGGATTATCCTTTCCATCTTGAGCACTGCAATTATACACTATTCTTAAGGGGGTAGTGTCCGAATCTTTAAGCACCCCATGATGCGGAATATAATGTGTATTAGCACCAGCTACTGCATCAGGAACTTTCTCAATAAATTTCTGTTTTAACTGATCCTGGATGATATTATGGTATGCATCCAAATAACTAGGATCCTTAGATAAATTTTTTCTTAATGTATACACTTGACCTATAGCCACTCTATGGTTGTTGGGCAAAAGAGGGCAATTTTCTTTCCAGGGCAAAAGAGGGCAATTTTCTTTCCAGGGCAAAAGAGGGCAATTTTCTTTCCAGGGCAAAAGAGGGCAATTTTCTTTCCAGGGCAAAAGAGGGCAATTTTCTTTCCAGGGCAAAAGAGGGCAATTTTCTTTCCAGGGCAAAAGAGGGCAGTTTTCTTTCCAGGGCAAAAGAGGGCAGTTTTCTTTCCAGGGCAAAAGAGGGCAGTTTTCTTTCCAGGGCAAAAGAGGGCAATTTTCTTTCCAGGGCAAAAGAGGGCAATTTTCTTTCCAGGGCAAAAAGAGGGCAATTTTCTTTCCAGGGCAAAAGAGGGCAATTTTCTTTCCAGGGAAGACGAACAAAATACTGTCCATTTTGATACTCAACACTATTAACATACCTTTTATAGACACAATCATCTTCTACAGGCAGGGCAGTTGGATTGATGCCTATCGATTCTAATTCCCATTATTTATGAACTTGTTCATTATTCTCTTCAATCAAATTGCTAACATGAAGAAGAGAAATATTAGCAGTTAATCTGGAAACAACAACATTTGTCTTAATGGAAGTTTCCAGGTAATTGGAAATTTATGAGGAAACCTTACCAAATGGAATGTAACCACCAGGTGTCTCAAACAATCTAACATTTTCATACTTGGTAACACCACCAACAAAATCAGCAAAATAATCAGAACCTACCATCAATTCAATCCCAGAGACAGTGTCGGATGAAATTTCATCTGCAGTTTTAATCCCTTTACCCTGCAGCATTTGATAAACCTTATGCATGCCTGGTGCAGAAATACCAACTGATAACTCACCAACAATTACAACTCTCATCTTCTTGATCCTCCTACCCAAAGAAACTAGAGGTGTCACAATATCAAATTGTCCCTCCTTTGGCTGGGACTGAAAACCTTGCAAAACAAGTTGTTGACTTTCAACAGCCTTTAGCTGTAGTGCCGTAGCTAACTTGGAAGTAATAAATGAAATCTGCGATCCAGGATCGAAAAAGCAGCGAACATACTGTGACTTGGAATTATCATTATTAGATACCTTGACCTGAGCCGTAGCTAAAGCAGAAGAATATTTGGACCCAGTACTCTTTATACTTACTTGAAACTACACTCTTAACTTCAATGTTTGTAGTACTGTTAACTTGCTTATCTGACTTTACAGTACCATCTGATTTCACCTCACTTTGTAACTTGCCTCCAAAATTGCTGTAGCAAAAAACTTTATTATGTTTAGTCTTATTGCAGACAAGGTATTAACAGGCTGCAAACACCTGCCATTATGCTTATTTCTTAAACATCTAGAACACCGTCCCTTATCTATCAGCCTACTTCTTCGGGAAGTTGCATCTGCATACTTTGAGCATCGTCTGGCTCTGTGACTATCTGATGAACACAATAAACATTGGTTTTTAGAAGATGTTGCTTCAACTGGATAAGTTCCAATCTGAGTCTTATCTGTAAATACCTGCCGTGTCTGGTTGGAGAATTTCACTTTATCTCTAACTTGAGATTTGCCACTATCCTGTGGAAATTTATCACTATCAGACTGTAATTTGCCACTATGGCATCCTATCAAGAAATTCAAGGTGGTCGGTAAGACCTATGCTGATTTGATCAACTGTAAAGTATTTTCTGAAATTTCTGAAAAATGAACATCTCTGCCTCCGTAGGCAACTTGATCTGTAACAGAACAGCAATAAGCCAATAGCAAGACTGTAAATCAGTAACATAGTGTTGAAGTGTCTTCATAATTCTTTCAAAATCCAGCTTAAACTTCTCCAATTCCTTAGCAGTATTCTTAGGCTTAACCATATTGAACAACTGAAGCACTAATGTTTGTTTTACCTTCTCTGGGTTAGCAAATCTATCTTGCAAAGCTGCAATAGCATCATCATAGTCTTGGTCTGTGACCTGAAATCCTGAGACAACTAACAATGCTTTAACTTTTATACATGACTTAAGGTGTGACATTTTCAATACCCTGTCCATATCCTTACGATCATGAACTAATTTTCGGAAACTGTCCCACCAAGTTTGCCATTCTTCTACCCTTCCATCAAAGCTGTTAATCTTTACTTCAGGTAAACGAACCCTGGCACACTGTTGTGTTGGAACAGGATTGGAAATTCCAGGAACTTCACTCTATAGTAGACAAAAAACATCTAATAATTTATTGGTATCTGTATAATACAAACCTTCATATTGAGCATGATTCTTCTCAAGTGCATCAAACTCATCATCACTCAAAGAATCTCTTTCAGAGATATATTGATCCCATACATTCAAATATTTGTTCCAACGCTTTTGTAACGTTTCCACATTGGATTTTACAGTCATCAAAGTTGGACTAGCTACACCAATAGCTGCTGTAGCACTATGTAGCACTCTAGTAACAGCTCTCTTGAACCCATTAAGCGAGGGATCAGTAATCTTGCAATAGCAAATGCTAGCTGTAAAATAGTCAAATCAGTAGGCAAAACCAAGAGCTAAAACTAAGAGGCTAAACAAGCCAAACCAAAAGGCTAACAAAGCCAACAGCAAAAGACTGACCATACAGTCAAATGGGCTAAAAGCCAAATTCAAAGGCCGTTACAGATAGCCAAAAACTTTGGGCTAGGCTAGGCAAATTCCACAAATAAATGTGCAGCTGACAACAAAGTTCAAATAAGGTTAGGCTCAAACTCACTAGGCCACCCTAAATAAACTGTAATACACAAATACACTAAATTGGAAATAAATGTTAGCATAAATTCCAAATTGGTTAATACCTAATACCCAAATTCTCAAAATTTTGTCTTCCAAATACAACCCAGAAAACAAATAAATATGCCTTACAGTAATAATGTAACAAATTTCTTTGCAATTTGTGTAAATATAATGAGCAGGCTATATATCAAATTATTACGTAGGTCTGAAAATTGGAGACAAAAATACTAGAGTAAAATTGGGGTAACTTCCAAGTTACCGAAAAGTTGTAAAATTGGTCTAACTTCCAAGTTACTGAAAGGTAAACACAAGTTATAACTGAATCCGAATAATAACAAAATTGTAACCTAGCATATATGAATGTAAACAAGGTTGGGCTCTGCCGTAACGATAACCGCCGACTGGTTTATGCAAACGAGAACCAAAAACCGGAAAAGGTTAGGCTATGAAGATCGCGGATCTGGTTTGAAGGACCAGAGAAAAATTATTAGTGGTGAAATTTTATTCTCTGATTGCTCAAAATGGTCCATAGCACATAGTTTTCTTTAAGAAGGCAATAACGGTAGGAATTTTAGGCACTGGAATTATATTAAAAAACAAAAATCAACTTCTGTTTACTTTAAATCACGCTGGTAGTCACCAAACGCAAAGAGACGAGAACTAACCTAGCATTCTTATATAACCCTATACACATTTGGCCAAACATGCAAATTAACTTATATAAGATACTTAGCTAGTTCAATGTCTTCAGGAAGATAAGAACACTTAATTACATAATATAACTATTACAGAATGGCAGTGCTTGCCACTATCAGGACCCACGAACATCCCCTTAAATTGTCATGTGTGCACAGCAACCAGGACAGCAGCACATTACGCCAACATTAAGGCGGGAAAAAAAGTGGAGGGAAACTCGTCTCACTTGCGAAATACGGGAGAAAAAAAATCACTTAATATTAAAAATAACTAGTAATCATTAATTAGTAAATCACAAAACCTAAAGTAAAATTAATGATAAGAAATTAAGACTTTTCTTTAAATGGAAATTAATATTAAATGTGTCATTTTATGACATTTGAGTAACTCAAGAATCTGTGAAATGTGAACTATATCAGTATAAAATAAATTATAGGAAAGACAGTGTTTGGGACCAAAGTCTGCAGAGTAAAAGAGGCCAAAAAAGAGGTGTTAGGAGATAAGTGTTGATGACATACAATATAACAGGTCTACAAAATTGTTTTAGTAACTTGGAAAATATGTCGCTGGTTCGCGCCTGTCGATCGCCAATTCTATTATCGCTTAATAAATTCCCCCTCGGTTAAGTATATGAAAATATTAATTCCGAGGTAGAGCGAATTAGATATGAAAGGACATTTATAGTTCGATATATGTATATGAATCACGGTAATGTGATAGACTTATAAGTCTATTTATCAAAATATGGCAACAATACACCTAATGAAAAAAACATGTCTACTATGCATTAACATGGCATTAAGAGTACTAAAATCTCACCGGAATATATGCAGTGTAGATATTAAAAGTGAACACAATGATGAATGGTAGATTAATTTATTTTGCATATATATATATATAGTATATATAGTATATATATATGCGATATATATATATATATATAATATATATATATATATATATATATATATATATATATATATATATATATATATATATATATATATTATATATATATAATATATATATATATATATATAGATATATATATATATATATATATATATATATATATATATATATATATATAAATATATATATATATATATATATATATATATATATATATATATATATATATATATATATATATATATATATATATATATATACTATGCATCTCTTCTGCTCCTATGTTGTTCACCATGAACTTCATTTTTACTTCTTACTATCAGTCTGTAAACAACTAAAGCTTCATGAGAAATATGCAATAGTAAAGAGGTGAGCATTTAAAACTTATTTTCAACTGCTGCCTGATCCCAAGGCCAGGTCTATGTACATCTGCAGTTGCTTGTATGCTTTTGTAACTTATATTAATGTTCTACGTTTTTGTAACTTATATTAATATTCTAAGTATCTATGTATTAAATGTAATACATAGATACTTAGAATAGATGTAATACATCTTGTAACTTTCTCTGATCTATTCCCTCTAGCAAACATATATAATGGAATAATGGGACCACAACAGTTGTAGCTTTTTCTTCACTTCTCTTATAAAAGACAGTGAAGTAATTTGAGTACATTATCACTATTGTTTTTGTTTGTTTGTTTGTATGGTGTTTTTACGTTGCATGGAACCAGTGGTTATACAGCAACGGGACCAATGGCTTTATGTGACTTCCAAACCACGTCGAGAGTGAACTTCTATCACCAGAAATACACATCTCTGACTCATCACTGGGATGCCCGAGAATTGAACTCGCAGACACCAAGGTGGCAGGCCAAGACCAAACCGATCACGCCACTATCATCACTATTGTCTAAATATTTAGCTAGTGGAAACAACCAATACTATTGTACAAGAGCAGAGCTTAAAAAACGTGGCCCCATTATTTCTACCTTTCCTTGAGGGTCAGAACCTGAAGTTGAGTGAGTGTCTTACGGTTCATTAATATCTACAAACATTGTCATCTTGCATCACATTTTCTGCTACAACTGTGAGAAGAGGTCTCAAAAAAAAAAAAAACAAAAAAAAAAAAAATCATGGGTAAGATTTTCTTTTAATTCTTGTTAGATTAGTAATTTTTGAGAACCACTACACTGATCTTAAGCATTCCAAAGGTTAACCAGAATTTAAATTTTCTTTAAAAATGTTTTATTTTTTCCCTGGGTTTCTTAATTTCATAAGAGAATAGTTTGATTGCATTGTAACCATGCTAGATATGGATATGTATAATAAATAAACTCTTTGTAAAACAAGCAAAATAATGTTTATAAAGTACAGTATTCAGTAACAAATATAATTTGACAACATGTATCCAAGTCCTGGGATTAGGAGTATTTTCTATCATATAATACACTATGGATTTTGGCATCCAAGACAACGATCCATCTGCTCCACGAGAAGGCACGTATTTCCCCACAAACACACACGTTCCCATGCGTTATGACCAGGAATAAGCAAACGGCCACACCGTACCTCAAAGTATTCAAACTGAACCTGAACTTGAATCTTACAAAACACACTGAAAATTCATAGAAAAATATGCTACCGAAAATATTAAAATATACTCAAAAGTCATCTGTGCTATTAATAACTAAAGATACATTACATTAGAAATAAACTACTGTTTGCTGCTCTAAGGATTATTTGTGCTAGAGTTAGGAGTGATTACTGTACTATAAAAACACATTTACACCAAAAATAAGGAGCTCCTACTTCTCTCTTTTTGGTAAATACTTTGTGCTTCATTTGTAAATAACAAAATAAACATTTACACCAAAAACAAATAACTCTCACTTTGATCATTAGAGAAGAATAACAAAACTTCAAGTATAATGTACTTATAATGCACTGTAGAAAATAATAAAACTATCTAAAAAAAACTTTTATAGGTATTCATATACAACTGGACCTATCTTTAATAAATTAACTCCTAAAATTAAATGCTATGAAGATATCGTGTCTCCTGTTCGCATCAACTCCAGCATACATCCAACAGCACCAAAATAGCCCTGTAAAGAAAAGTATGACAGCTGAACTTACAAGTTATTTACAATATGTACATAAACTGTATACATATGGGAAAAGTTTAAAATGCTATTAACTTGCGAAATCTGCAGATCAGAATGCATATTAACCCTCTTACACCGAAGGGGTATAATAAAAATCGTCTCCCGTATGCCGAGGGGGTCTCGGAGTGAGCGCGGAAGCGGAAAAAATATCTAAAAAAAAAAAAAATCACAGCGTGCTTAGTTTTCAAGATTAAGAGTTCATTTTTGACTCCTTTTTTTGTCATTGCCTGAAGTTTAGTATGCAACCATCAGAAATGAAAAAAATATCATTATCATATATAAATAATGCGATATATGATAGCGCAAAAACAAAATTTCATATATAATTGTATTCAAATCGCGCTGTGAGCAAAACGGTTAAAGCTAACGAGTTAATTTTTTTTTGTATTGTACACTAAATTGCAAACATTTTGGTATATAATACATTGTAAAACGATCAAAGCAACACAGAGAAAATATTATCATAAAATGATGCATGAATTCGTAATGCGCGGATGTAAAATTTTTTTTCTCAAAAATTCACCATAAATCTAAATATTGTTCTAGAGACTTCCAATTTGTTTTAAAATGAAGATAAATGATTGAATATTACTATACTGTAAGAGTTTTAGCTTACAATTACAGTTTTCGACCATTTCGGACGAGTTAAAGTTGACCGAATGTCGAATTTTTTTAATATACTTTTTTTATATGCAAATATTTCGAAAATGAGAAAAGCTACAACCTTCAATTAGTTTTGGTTGCATTCTACATGAAATTGCATACATTTTCATATATAAAACTCTATGAAATGCCTAATATGAAATGGAGCAAATATAACGAGAATGCGACGTACACATTTCGGAGCTTTGCGGCAGAGAATCTGTGCGCGAAGGAAGAAAAGTTTTTTTTTTTTTAAATTCACCATAAATCTAAATATTGTGCTAGAGACTTCGAATTTGTTTCAAAATGAAGATAAATGACTGAATATTACTAGACTGTAAGAGTTTGAGCTTACAATTGCGTTTTTTAACTATTTCGGTAGAGTCAAAGTTGACCGAATGTAGTTATTTTTCTATTTATCGTGATTTAAATGCAAATATTTCGAAAATGAGAAAAGCTACAACCTTCAATTATTTTTGGTTGTATTCTACATGAAATTGTGCACATTTTCATATATAAAACTTTATGTAACGACTAATTTAAAATGGTGCAAACATTACGACAATCGCACTAAAAAATTTCAGATTTTTTCGGAAGAGTTACTGTGCGGACGTAAGGAAAAGGTTTTTTTTCATAAATTCACCATAAATCGAAATATTGTGCTAGAGGCTTCGAATTTGTTACAAAATGAAGGTAAATGATTGAATATTACTAGAATATAAGAGTTTTAGCTTACAATTGCGTTTTTCGACCATTTCAGTAGTGTCAAAGTTGACCGAAGGTTAAAATTTTGGCACTTATCGTCATTTAGATGAAAATATTTCAAAACTGATAACAGCTACAACCATGGGTTGTTTTTAATTGTATTGTGCATGAAATTGCACACATTTCCATATATAAAACTTTATGTAACAGCAAATTTAAAATGGTGCAAACATTACGACAATCGCACACAAAAATTTATCAGAAAAGTTACCGCACGGACGTAAGGAAAAAGTTTTTTTCATAAATTCACCATATATCGAAATATTGTGCTAAAGACGTCCAATTTGTTGCAAAATGAAGGTAAATGATTGAATATTACTAGAATATAAGAGTTTCAGCTTAAAATTGCGTTTTTCGACCATTTCGGTAGAGTCAAAGTTGACCGAAGGTTGAAATTTTGGCACTTATCGTTATTTATATGAAAATATTTCAAAACTGATAAAGCTACAATCATGAGTATTTTTTAGTTGTATTCTACATGAAATTGTGCACATTTTCATATATAATACTCCATGTAACGGCTAATTTAAAATGGTGCAAAAATTATATCAAAGTGACGAAATAATTTCTGAGATGTGTCACTGATACTTTTTAGTGCGATAAGAAAGAATTTGCGCTTGCGCGCCTGCGTAACGATTGTAAACAAAACAACGCCTTGATCCGTGAGCTCCCAGCATCCCCCAAGGCGCGTGATTCAAAAGTTTTTGGCTGGTAGGCCAATAAGTATTTTTCCCCGATTTAAAAAAATTTTTTTTTTATGTCGACGTTTAATATGTCCAATCGGCACCCGGGAGACAATTTATCTCGACATTTAATACGTCCAATTGGCATAAGATGGTTAAGTGAAAGAACAGAATAGTAAAGAAAGAAGAGTCTAGTGAATCAGACATGAAAATTAGACAAAAATCAACTTGTTATAAAAATGTGACAATGCATAATAATTTACACAAGCAGTAGGTTGAGGAATGTCATCAAAGTTGAAGCCAAAGGTAAAATTATATTATACTTCACACCAGTACACATGCAATTAATTGTGTGATATATCATTGTATTACAACCCAATGGATAACACAGTAACAATGAACTATATGAAAAAGAACATCATTATACTTTATTTCTGTCTTATGTAAATATCAGAACCACAGCTGAAAAACGTCTCTACCTCATGTTCTAGGAAAATAGCCTTCAGTTGCCCCCCAGACCAGAAGTCCATTGCATATGCAAGCAGCTTCATCGAGATAGGATTCACACGCAGGAAGTTTCCAACGAACAAGACCTATAAAACATGGGACCAAAGTAAATGTTTGAAGGCTTAAGAGTTCACAAAATAGAAAAAAAAAAAAAAAAAGTTTCACAACATGCTTTGGAATTAATTTCTCTTTAAAATTTCTATTTTCTTTACCACTCTGCCAGTTTATTTATAATGTGCAATCAATTGTGCATTAAACCAGTTTTGTATTGGGTTTTTGCTGAAGATCGATAAACGCACACAATAAGTTCTACAAAAACAAATCTTCCCTACAGGTGACACCAATGAAGAATGTCAAGCTTACAAAACACTGACCTTTTCTATTTTTTCATTTGCAGCAACCATACGAGCTATCGAGCCAATATTGTTTGTTATTGTTACTAAAGTTGCACAAGCAAGATCCTCTCGGGAAACCTTCGCTCTCTTCTCGGCACTGTTCATATGGCCAAAACTGAAACAAAAATGTATGGTAAAAAAAATTGAAACTAATGAATTGCCTATAACAAAAATGCCTTTCCAAGTGTCTTTCCTCTTGTCCAACAGGGCAATCCTAAGTTATCTTTTTAATAGGCAATTTTATATAAAATCAAAGCTCAGGCAGACCACCTTGATATTTCATCCAGAAATACTGTAGGCAAAATATTTGTATCCTCCTATGTGATCTGTATGTTTTTTAAGAAGAGTAAACCTTCAATCAATTACTCAAATACAGCCAGGGATTGGAGAGAGAGGCCTCAAATGCACCCAAAGTGCAGAAAAAGGAATACATATAGTGACGTTGCTAGCCTATGGAAATCTTTAAGTAATAAAATTATAAACAATCCATGATTCCCGATGTCCTTTTCATTATAATTCCATTAAACAACCAAAAACTATGACACTTCAGCAAGAATAATGTGTCCTTCAAGGACTTTTTTACTGTAGCCTAGCCTACCAAATCCATGTATTCATGGTCAATTTACTATCATCAAACAAATTTACATTCATGATCAATTAACTATCGTCAAACAAGAACTCCAAAAGTATTGTACTAATGCACCTGTACAATGAATGCTGTTTATGTGAAGGTTTACCAAGAAAATGAACACGCAATGACCAGATTACCAGTAATGTTGAATGGCAGCGCAAATGTAAGTGTGATCCTAGCATATTTCATGTTCACTAGCCAGCCATGCTGAATTTACATTTTATATAAATCTCAAATTCTAAGTACAATACAGTGTACTATTGGAAAATAATTACAAAACTAACACTCATGCAATAAAGATGACAATTTGATCTTCACTCTACAATTTGTACTCATATCTTTTAGTGTAATTCTGTACATATACATGGTTGCAGGGAAATTTATGAAAAAGGGCATACCATGGGTAAGGAAAGTGCAAATGATTGAAGAGTTACAGTATTTTACTGTTTATAAAAATGACAATTTGTCGAAAATTGCATTTTTCCTAACTATACAAACCTGAGGGTCCTTGCCTTTAAAAACATAGGAAGGTAACTAGCGGCAGCTGGGACGGTCGTAAGCTTCGAACAGGGGAGAACGGTAGTTAACTGCTTGTCCGATCGTGCGCGCGCCCGCGCGCCCGAGAGGTGAAGAATCACTTTTGCTTTAGGCCCATGCAAAAAGTTGCAGAGTGAGGGGTGGCATGAGGTGGGACTATATGTAAAGGACCTCAGGTTTGTATAGTTAGGAAAAATGCAATTTTCGACAAATTGTCATTTGTTCCGATACGTAATACAAACCCTCGGTCCTTTAACAATAGGAAGACTCACTTCTTGGTGGGAGGAATCTGAGTCTTTTTGGTGAACAGACTGGTGTTCGTCCAACCCTGGAGTGCCTCCCTGGTCGTAAGAGCAAGGGAGGGATCCAAACCTCTGTCCGATTGATCGGGGTGTGCACCGCAGGATCAATGGTCAGACCTCTGGGCCAAGTACTAAGAGAGAGGCAAGAAGGCGTATCTCTTCGTACCAGCAAGCAAGAACTTGTTCCTGTTTGCAAGAGACAATCATAAAATGATGGGTTTGTCTCAATTTGGCATCCACTTCCTCCCCCTTGTTGGAGGAAAGTGGTGGATATTTACTCCTATCCCTACTGAAAGGGATAGGATGGTGCTCTATTGAGTAGCTCACCTGCATTCTCGTCCTTACCCAGCAGGGTGACGACCGTGTCCCTCTACCCAAAGGTAGAGGGAAGAAAAAGATGGGAAGAGGAGCCAGTCACACTCTCATTCCTCATCCATTCTTACGGTCACACCAGGACTCGATGCTGTTCAGCCTGCGAGGGTCTGGGTTAACTACACAACGTGTTGAGCAACCACCACGGTTCCCAAGGAAAAAGATCCAAGGAACTGTGGGCAATATCCTGAAGGTAGAAGGAGGTGCATGCGGTCCGGTTGGACCAGGCGCCTGCCTTCATTACCTGCGCCACGGAGAAGTTCTTGCGGAACGCGAGAGAATGATGAAGAGGCGTCCACACTCATCCTGGGTGTCGAGTTTCTTCAGACAGCTCCGTCGCACCTTCACAGGACAAAGCAGCATAGCCTTCGTATCGGAGGCGGTGACGTCCCTTAGGAGGGTATTGTGAAGGACTCGAACCAATCGTCAGTTACCGAAGGGTTCTGAGTCTTCGCTACGAAGATCGGTACGAAATCGAGCGTCACAAATCCCCATCCCTTTGTGCTTGACTTCTCAAGAGAAGTCATGCAGTTACCTAAGACGAAAAGAAGGGAATAGTCGTATGACCTATCCCTCTTCTCGACTTTGGTTATGTACAGTACTCATACTGACAAGCTATTAAGACGAAGTAATGATTGCTCTGGAACAACCGAACTAAGTCCACAGCATAGTTCGTAACTGACTCGGGCGCTCTGACAGCTGCCGACTGACTGGTTCGGAATCAGTAGAGGCAAGTTGTCCAAGCATCCGGGTAAGTCACGTGACCTTCGCCTTTAAAGAGTTATGCTGAGAGACCAAACAAATAAAATATTTGTTAGTCACCGATGCCGGACGGCGCGGCGATGATTCTCTTAATGCATAAGCTCAAAAGGCGAAAGTCAATTGCCTTCAAAAGACCGAGGTCCCTGATGGCAAGAAATCTCATAGACGTTGAATCTCAGCTTAAGGAGAAACAACACTATGTGACGTTGAAGACGAAGGTAGGCATGAATGCAACCTACGTCTTCCAGCTGAATCGAGAGAAGGAATCTCAAGATTCTAAACCTGTGCTTACAAATGACTGAAAACGCTAACCGCCATTTCATTGCTGTCCGTTGTGCAATGAAAGCGGGGCGTTCTTCAGTAATGAAACACAGGGGAGAGCCGCTTGAAGAACTGCTTCTCATGGGCTGAACGTTTGGAAGTAGAGCTGGCAGGTGTGGGAGTAGGCGATGTCTTTCAAATACATCTGCTAATCCGGGGTGAACAATGAACAATTGTACACCTCCGAATACAAGATATTTTGAGGACAAACTCAGATTCCGCAAAAATCATTATTCGCATTATCGGGATACGATGCAGCAAAGAGACTATTACAGAATTCTGTTACCGTGCGGTAAACAGAAAGATGAGAGTCGAATAGATATCTCTGTTTAAAATTCTCGCATACCGAAGACGATGAATACTAGCGTTTCTCAGCAGTAGATGGTCATTCATGTATGCGAGAATCCCCGTTAATCAGAGACTTAAGTCTGATTGTTGGGCAGAGATACGGTTGTTATTCAATCAAAGCAGGTGAGAAAGACATAAACAACCGTCTACCTCAAAGCGGCAGCTGATACTGAAATGCCTCGGGCAATTCAATACGCAGTAGCTGTCGCTGACTCGTCATCCTGAGTTGCCAAGTAATCCTTTCCACGAAGGAATGCGTTCGGCTAGAACCACCGAGCATAAAAAGATATGCTCGAGCAATTATATTTAAAGCGAAACGAATTTCGGTAAATATAAAAGCTTAAATGGTGTTGTTGTGACAACACCCTAAGTATATAAAATTGAAACTGGAAACTCCTGGGAGGTTGCAGGCAACCCGGGTTGCAGTTCAATTAGAATACTTTTCGTCTAAGTCGCAATCCGTAGAATAACCAGGATATGCGCCTACCCCTCGGACCATTCAACTGCTTAGCAGAATCATGTCGCGAGGTTAATATACGTATATATTTGTAGGATTCTGAACCAACGATCTCCATCCTAAATTCTTTCCTTCAAGAAAACAAAATAAGGATTGGAGATCGACCACCTTCGTTCTCTATTCAAGAGAGTGAAGGAGAAGTCTTCCTCGAAGGAAAGCTTCAATGGTGAACAGAATACTAAGACGATAGTTCCAGCCAAACTGGATATTCCCGTCCGTTCTTCTCTATTCCAGGTTGGTCGCCTACTGTGAGATAGTCTTCTTTCAGCAGCATCTTCTTCCTAATGCTAGAAATTCCAGGAATTCGAGCATAGGCGAGGTTCCCGATTATCGTGTAACATATCGGGGATTCTCGTCTCGCTCACTTTGGACCGTGGTCTCGCCTAAGTGTTTGGAGATCGTAAGAAACTCTAACACTCTGAATGCGCTAGAAATTCCGTAGAATTCTAAGCAGTCTGCGAAACCCCCACCGAATTCGTCAAACGATATCGGCTGGTGGTCCTCTCGATTCCCGTAGAAATCGAGAATGGGGCAGGATCCCTCCTCAACGACCGGGGCTTACGTCAGGTAGGACCCGAAGGTCCCCCTGGTAGCGCAGTCCCCAACGTGGGATCCTACAGAGAAATCTCTGTAGGATCCTTCCCCTTTCCCTCGTAGCCGTAAGGAGAGAGGGAATGGGGGAGGAATTGGATACTCGCTCGCCGTTCCCAGTGGAACTAGCAGTTGGAGAAGAGTAGGAGCAGCCATCGCCTTGCGGCGATGGCCTCTCAGAGTCTGGGAAAACGTATCGTCAGAGAAAACGTTTCCCCGAGGAGGGTTACGAACTCTCACTGTAGGTAAGGGTCTGCCGCCACTGTGAACGTCGTCTGGGTGGGGCTGATCGACACCTGACAGGAGAGAGCCGATACCGTCCTCCGACTCATTCCAGTCCTCGTCGAGGTCGAAACCTCTCAGGAGGACCGAAGGAGTATTTAAATACGGTGTCCGAAGACACGTAGAAACGCCGCTGTCGCAGTAGAGGAGGTGGAAGTAGCTTGATCGACCGGCCAGAAACTGAGAGAGCCTTCTTGTCCGGAGACGAGAGACTCTGGTTCAAGACAGAATCGGCAAGCTGCGATCGCGGCATACCCACCCACCGTCGGTTTGGGTTCCCTCTCGGGCCCCAAAACGACTCGAGCAGAGACATGGGCTCTGCTGGTGGGAGAGGTGATCCTTCCCCCCGGTCGTTGTGCTGACGAATCAGTGCAATAACCTGGGTAAAGTTACTCTGAATCTCGGAAGTTACAGCGTCTTGAGGAGTAGGACCGTCCAGTCCCTCCAACAAGAGCAGCTCCCAGGACCCTCCTCCTTCAGAAGAAGGACAGCAACAGATCCCTGACGGTTTGCCTCCAATCACTTGCGCGTACGTCCTGGTTGGTCCTAAGACCAACCTGGCACGTGCGGCGTCGTGACGGGATCGTGAGCGGCGCATCTCTCACGATCACTCCTATATACCTCGCTCTTCCTGGCGTATGCCGAGGAAGTTGAAGGTATCGGAGAGACAAGAACTGACGCTACCCCCTCTCCCCCTGACGGTCACCTCCAATCACTTGCGCGTACGTCTGGTTGGTCCTAAGACCATACGTGGCACGTGCAGGCCGTCGTGACGGGAACAAGTGAGCGGCGGCCCACCTTATTCCACGATCACTTCCTACTACCTCGCTCTTTCCTCCCGGTGTAGCCCGAGGAAGTTGAGGGTAGTGGAGAGACAGACCTGACGCTCCCCCCCCGCTCGCTGGCAGGACCAGCGTACGTGGGGGGCTGCAGCCGATCACCAACCCGCGGTGGGGATCGATCTGCAGGCCTGGCCGTGCCGCTCACCTGTGGCGAGCGGCTCGACTGAGCACGTCGACCCCGGTCCCGTGCGTCAGACGAGCTGCTGCTGGTCACCGTATCCGCCCGGTCCCTGTGGGAGCGGCGGTCAGGTGACCTGCAGAGCTCGCTTTCGCCGTGAGACCGGTGAGCGTCCTCGCGGCACGTCAAAACCGCTGGTACCATGCCGAGGCTGGTACCAGTCGGTCCGAGGGACCTGGGGACCTCTTCCCAGCCTCAACCCGTGGCGGTCAGAGACCGTCACGTCCACCCGAGGTACCCGGCTGGTCGCTGCGAGAGCGGCCGCTGGCCTGGCGAGAGTCACCTGAGCGGCTCTCGACAGTCTTCTGCTCCGTGCCTCGGTCATGACGCTGAGCGAACTCAGGCGTCTTAACTTTGGCTGCACGGTCACCCGAAGGAGATCGTACACTCGGAACTTCTCGCGGACGAGAAACCGAGCCGGTACCGGCTTAGGCTTAGCAGAGCTGCCAAGACCAGGCGAGGGTGTACCAGCGGTAGCCAGCACACCCTTGGTCCCCGTCTTCTTCTTCTTCTCAGAAGGGGAGACGGGCCCCGTTCCCGAAGGAACAGGAGGACCAGCAGAAGAACCCCCCCGTCACACCGGAATGTGACGAGCCCTTCGAAGTTCCCGAAGGAGTCTTCTTAGGGGGAATAACAAAACCCCGTTACCAGCTGGTCGCTGCGAGAGCGGCCGCTGGCCTGGCGAGAGTCACCTGAGCGGTTCTCGCCAGCCTTCTGCTCCGTGCCGTGGTCTTGGTGCCGAGCGAACTCTGGCGCCGAAACTTTGGCTGCACGGTCTCCCGAGGGAGAGCGTACACTCGGGATCTCCCGCGAACGAGAGACCGAGCCGGAAACCTGGCGTAGCGGCATCGCCGCTAGCACCAGGCGAGGAAGTACCAGAGCTAACCGATACTCTCCTCTGGTCCCCGTCTATCTCTTCCTTACGGAAGGGGAGACGGGCCCCGCTCCCGAAGGAGCAGGAGGACCAGCAGAAGGACCGACGGGCCCTTAGAAGTTCCCGAAGGAGACTTCTTAGGGGGGGGGAGGCAGCCTTCTTCTTCTTCGGCTTATGGGCCTTAGAAGTCGAAGGGGAAGAGGCAGCAACAGACGAAGACGAAGATGACACCTTCCTCTTCTTCGTCAGCTCACGCAGGACAGTCGTCAGGTCCTCCATCCAGGCCGGAGTCGGGCCTATTGCCGAAGCAACACGGCCCGACTGCACCTGTCCGGAAGGACCTGGGACTGGGGAAGACACACCATGGGCAGGACCAGCATGGACAGGCGCAGGAACCAGGAGCGACAGGAACAGCAACCAGCTCAGGAGCGGCAGGAACAGCGGCAGCGGTAAACACAGAAGGGACAGCCAAGCCAGTAGCGGGAACCACATCAGCGACAGGTACGGCAGGCCCAGCCATCGCCTCGTAGAATCATCGGCAGCCAGCGTGGTACTGGCGGCCGGTCCAGGGGGGGGCGAGCTGCTGGAACAGCGGAAGTCTGGGGCAGGCAACACGAAGAAAACACAGGCGGCGGCGGCATACCCCTCCTCGGTACGGCGGCGACCGGCCCTAGAAGCGGCAGACGGCGTCACCGACACAGCATGGGGAGTGTAGACCAGCGGGGGGAAGCAGCATAAGCGGCCGTGAAGGTTGTAGTGGAGACCACTCCAAGGTCACCGCCCCAGACCTCGCTAGACTCTGCAGCGTATCGTGGATGCTAGGCACGCCCTGCAGCCGCAGTGGTCCATACCTGTCCAAGGTCGTCTCCCACGGCTGTAGCACCTGCGGTAGCACAGACAGATTAGTAAGAGGGGTTCCCTCACGCACGGGGGGGGGGCAGCATTGCCCCACCCGAACGGAAGGAAGACCCCAAAAACAAAATACGAGGAAGCTGAGCGGGGGGCAGGAAAGAAGACGAAGAATCGGATACCAAGGGAGTCGCGGGAGAGCTTTCCGACGACTTCCTGGCAGACCTTCGCTTCCCCTACCCCCGCACAGCAGTGAAAAGTAATATGAAAATGAAACAGAATACTGCACTTGCGATTCACTTCATAGAACTTAAAGAGGGAAAAATCAATTCCCGGTAAGAGCGGAAACTTGATCCATAATAATATGATGCTATCATAAATATATATGAAAATGAACAATACTGCACTTGCTATTTTCACTTTCACAGCAATAAATCGTAAGGATTAATTCCCGGGTAAGAGCGGAAATTGATCCAAAATTAAATTTGATGCAATTAATAAATGAAAATGAAAAGAAAACTGCATTGCGAATCCACTTTCATTGCATTCTATTCATACAAAATAAGAGGCTCTTGCCGAGCGCAATCAAGCTCTCGGCAACGAACGCACAGGGCAAAAATATAATGAAAAAGAGTACTTACATCTTTCAATTACACACTTTCGCCCAAAATACATGACTCGGCGCGAGTGCGCCCGCCCTCGGCACCGAGACATAATTCAAGGGTTCAATTCATGAAAAGAGCGGAAATCGCCGTCTCTACGGCGATAGCTCCATGTTGATTCATAATTAAGTAATGAAAATGAAAACAGTGTACTTACAGTTTCATTTTCAAGTCAAACCAAACCATTAGTAGAAAACACAATATAAACAAAGCATACGACGATGAAGCGGGCAGAGAGCGATGACGAACACGTCCTTCACACCCGCGGCCGAAAGCAAAAGTGGTTCTTCACCTCTCGGGCGCGCGGGCGCGCGCACGATCGGACAAGCAGTTAACTACCGTTCTCCCCTTGTTCGAAGCTTACGACCGTCCCAGCTGCCGCTAGTTACCTTCCTATTGTTAAAGGACCGAGGGTTTGTATTACGTATCGGAACAAACACTAACTGTATTCACCTCTCCTTATCCGTATCATTATTGTTTTGAAGTTAATTTGTTTTAAAAGTATGGGCCACTACGAGTCCATTAAGTTACTTTTGGCTCAAGTAGTATGGGCAAACAGGCCTGGTCTACTACAAATTTATCCCACCTCCTTAGCTACATTCTCCAACTCAATCCCTTTCTTAGTAGTATAAATGTTGAGGCTAACAGTTTTTTACCTAGTTAAAATATGCACAGTTAAACTTCAATCACTGCAGGAACTGAATTTTAAGTACACTCTTCATATGCTTGTGAAATAGATATTTTCGTGCCATTATCTTTTATAAACTATTAGTTCATTTTATTTGTGCACTAACTTCCTTAAAACATTATGCTAATTTTAAAATGTTCTTACTTGTACTTTTCATTCATAGAAACTTTGGTGGCAGTTGCATGTCATAAATAGGTTGTAAAATAGCAATAGATTGTAAAATGACTACAACACAAGAGAAGACTTTCCAAAAGGTCCATCACCTTAAAACTAAACCCTATAACACTCAGTAGACAACAGGCAATAAGGCTTTAGTTGTTCAGTCACTGTTCTGCAACTGCTGCAAGAGTAAATTAGAAGTGTTTAGCTTAAGCATGCATGAAAACCATATGCATTAGCTAACACTTCCATGTAAATCACATTTATCTTCTCACCAATAACGTATAACACATTGGGGAATATTTCTCAAAGCTCTGCTCAATACAGCAACTGTTTTAACAGTTGTAACCGATGAGAAAAATGGCTGCAGGCTAACTTTTGCCAGCTCAAACTCTTATGATAATAAAGTAGTTCAACATGGCCAACAGGTCAAATACTGCCCCAAATAATGCATGGGCCAAATGTAGAATTCATTTGTAAAGGAATTGGACTGCTGGGTGGAACGACACCAGAAATGCAGAAAGCAAGCATCTGAACACCAGTGAAGCAACAAAGAACATTCAGTACCATCTTGTGCACTGCACAAGACACAATTTGTTCAATTTTTGCAAATGGGGCATCCTACACTAAAATCCACCAACCTTTCAAAGAAACTAGAACCTCTAGTTTTCCCTCATTTACTCCTTATTATAACTATCATTATTTGGTAATTTACCACAACACTGAGGAAAGGAACTTCTGCCATCCTCTATAAAATATGCAAACACAGTATATTTTGTGATTCACTTTAAGAGAACTGGACACTAAGAGGTCTCCCATTACAAACCAAATGGGAAATGGCCTTGCAAACAATGTCTGACCCGTCTATGATTGAGTTTCCACACAGCAATGAGCACAGTTGAGTTCTTATAGTAATACTTATAGACCAATGAAAAAAATATTACTGTCATAATAATCACAGCTGGAATTTCATTGTAAACCAAGTGATGAAATTATAGTGCCAATATTTGAAGTTTTGTGCAGGACATGCTTTACAAATGAACTGTTAGAATTATAGAAACACACCTGACCTTGAAAACCCATCATATATTTCAAGTATTCTGATTACAGTATTATGAAAACCCAAGACCAGTAATTCTAGGGACTGAACTCCTGAATGAAAATTGAAGTGACTGGAAGTAGTGCACTATAACAGAAACTACCTGTGAAAGTGCTATCCCTAACTTATAACACGAGTGAAGTAATAATTAACCTTACATATAACTTTCCTGCAATGAAGGCATTTCTTTCTTCACTTCTATTCTATAGTCTCCCAAAAGATTTTTCTTTTCTTAACACATGTCCATCATTTCCCAGACTTGGAAGAGATAAATGAAAACCCGGAACACCTGAAAAGTATACCTTTGATAAAACTACAAATATTTGCTCCTGAGGTCATTCAACCTTCACTTTCAATCCTAGGAATAGTCCAATTGAACCTATTTGGAGAATTAACCTCCATTACTGGTAACCTGGACAGTAGAAGAAAAAAATGTGAATGATGACGACGACTTGATAGAGAATAACAGAACGTTTATTTGATAGGGAAATTTTAATGCAGATACGAATGGGTGTGTCTCCGTGTGTGAAAATGGACTGTTTTCATGAACCTAGGGCAATTTTGGATCCCTTTTCTTTATTAAGATCAGCAAGAAAAATCAAATTGTAACCTCCAACAGGTAGCAATACACCATCAGCAGTCATGACCATTTATAAAAACAGTCATGAGTTACGAAACAATGTTAAAACAATTACAAATGACCAGTGGAAACCTCATATACACTGATGTGCATTATATATAACTATTACTAAAAAAAAAAAATTAATTACGAAGAAATAAAGGAAATAAAGTACCTAAAGGTTTATTAAGAAGTATTCTGTGCCTTAAAATTACCAGTGATTAAACAACTGAAAATATTTTGATATGTTAACTTCTGGGTGCACATAATTTTCTTTAAGCAAGATTAGCTACCCGTCTCTCACTGTTTGAAGTCAACAATATTGCCTTTGCATGTAACAAACACAATACTTTCTTCTATAATGTCTTTTCATCTTCACATAAAAAAACCTAGTTGTGTAATATACAATCCTAGACCTGGAAGCTGTGGCATAGTTATACAAGCATAATTTTAATGCATTTCTTACCATACAAATCAAAACGGGAAAGGAAGCTTATGACAGATTAACCCAATTCTTTTAAATGAATGCATCTTTGGCTAAAGCTGGTGCAATCGCCGCCACTTGATAACAAGGAAGTTAACCCTCTGAGATTTTGGGGGCTCCAAATCTCATTGTATTGAAACACACTACTCTGGCTTACTGTTTACTACTTTCTGTAAAATTATTTTTCACGACAGAATGCTGGGTTTGGTGTTGTCGTGAAGCAAAATAACTGGACATTATTTTGACGTTATTATACAAACTTAATGGTCATAAGGAAGTAATGAAGTTAGCCAAGTACATAAAGTCCTTAACTTTTCATAATTATTTTTTTAAAAATTTATGTTACTTGGATTTTTTTATGCATGAAATGTAGTGAGCCCAGTAATAAAATTAAAGTATGAATGAGATTGCAATTTGACAGGTCTGAAGATAAATAAAAATTCACAAAGGTCCAGCTGTTGTTTCATACTGCCTCATTAAAAAAAAAATTAAAATACAATTTGTCGCAAAACCAGACTGACTCTCATTTCAGAGGAATCACCATAAATAATCAAAATAGGACTTCATGGGAACACAAAATGAGCCCTCATGTTCTGTGCAGGAAGGAGGAAATTCTTCACACAAAATTCCTAGTGAAAAGAAGATATCAGAAGGACATTATTATAATTACAGGCGGCCCTCGGTTAGCGGCAGGGGTTCCGTTCCTTGCCGTCAACGCTAAGTGATTTTCGACGCTAAGTGATTTTCGACGCTAAGTGATTTTAAAGCCTACGGCCACTGCACACCTTTCAAAACTCTAGACCAGTCAAAGGCGCCGCAATCCCACAATGGCGCAATAAGTAAAATTATATTTATGCAGCATAATACTATAGAATTTACTGTACCGTAGTACTATACAGTACATTATAGCATTATAAATATTTACTGTACTGTAGTGCTGTACAGTACATTATAGCATTATAAATACTGTAAAGTGAAAAAAGCCTAGCTTTAATCCTTTGGGTGTCTAGAGTATGTAAAGATATAATAAGGTTTATACAGTGTACAGGTAGCTGTAGTGTTTAAGTTACGATAATTCGTCTTACGATAGTTCGATTTTATGAGACCAAATTACAATAGCCTAACTTTATCCCATCTTCTAGTTACATAAGTTCAATAACAGCAAAAGAGGATGATCAAAGTATGGTTTTAATGTTATACTCGTTGCATGAACGTGCGACAGCCATGAACAACCGAACGAGAAACGACTTTTATTTTTTCTTTTCTAAGTACAAACGAATTGGATAACATCCGTTTAGCTTGTATTTCAATCATTGTACTACAGTAAACTATTACCATAGTTGTTATAAATGGCGTTATGTAGAACAGAACTGGGATATCTTAATGTAATAACTTTATTCGCTATAGATCAAAGATCAATCGGGAAATATACTGTTAAATTTAAATCTAGTTATAACTGAAGCTGAGAAAACTATTCGAGTTGCTAATGACTATTATCGTACATCGGCAACAAGGATAAATACAGTAAACGTATGCCATCAAACACAATCGTAGATAAAATTGAGATAAAATCATTTTAATCAAAACCACTGTGCTTGAAAAAACACATTTTACTGTTGGTTTCACGCCGATATAAGATAAATAACGTAAAGTTCATATTACGATGATATAAAGGAGAATTGCGAACGGAATCACCCAATTTTTTTACGCAATAAACATGCCACCAAAGTAATCTGTTAACGAAAAAAAAAAGTAGTTCACATTCACAAAGAGACATATTCAATTCATATTTCCACCTAAAAACACGTTGGAAAAATAACCTTGTCTCATATAAGGCAAGTACCTAGATATTCGTTTATGCCAACTAGAAGGAAGAGAATTAGCTCAGCATTGCGTTAAATATGGCGAAACAAACTCGTATTCGCCATCAGCTGATTTCAAACCACAACATTGGCCGCTCCGCGGAATACTGGCTTAGATTTGCCTTAGTATTATTGGATACAGTGAAGTAATGTATGACTTTTCAAATGATTTATGGAAAAGATGCATAATTAATAAAATAACACCATGCATTTTTCGGAACAGTGGCGGACAAGAACGAACACGAAAAAACATCCCCTGACAACGTGGAGCGTAGTTACAAAGGCTGCCTTAATTTGTATCATATTTATGTACAAAAATAAAAATACCCTATATGTAATATATTTTCATACACATTTTAAATATAAAAGCATAAACATTTAAAAAATCGACACATCGATCGCTAAATTTGCACTGTTTTTTTAACTCTATATTTTCGGATGAGCGGCAGACAGCGGCTTACAAGAACGAACATGAAAAAACATCGTATTTGATAACGTGAAGGGCAGTTTCAAAAACTGCCTTTTATCATATTTCTGCACAGAAATAAAAAATACCCTATACATAATACATTTTCATACACATTTTAAACATAAAAGCATAAACATTTATAAAATCGACCCATCGATCGCTAATTTTCACCTTTTTTTAACTCAATATTTTAGAAGAGCAGCAGGCGGCGCTCACAAGAAAGAACATGAAAAAACATCGTATTTGATTAAGTGTGAAGGGCAGTTTCGAAAGCGTATCATATTTCTGTGCAGAAATAAAAATACCCTATACGTAATACATTTTCATACACATTTTAAACATAAAAGCATTAACATTTAAAAATCAACACATCCATAGCTAAATTTGCACTTATGTAACTCAATATTTTCGAGATAGAACAGCGTCAGAGGCATATACTTTACCCTAATACCTATGTAATAACTTTCCATAAAATTTGTTAATATAATTTGCATAACCTTTATGGTCTGAACGGCATTTCTACAAATGTATGAACTCGTTAGACAACGGCACTAGCGGCGCTGTTAACTGAAAATTGTGCCATAAAAATACCTTATTTTTTTAATGAATATTTATGATGGCAGCTGTGAAACCGATTCGCCGCTGAGCGATTGCGCCGTTAACTGCGGGCCACCTGTATATATATATACGTAGTTTATAGAGAACAATAGTTTGCTCATAGGATCTGTCCTTAAAGTGAAAGTTGGAGGAAGGCTAAATCAAAGAGGTTGGATAACAGAGTACAAAATGAAGGAATGCAGCTTTGACTAAAGGAATGATGCAAAAAACTTTTAGTACCATCTACTGTGTGTCACAAAGTTGAACTACAACAAGCGAAATATCATATATGAAACTGGAACACAATCTTTCAATAATTTGTTCTAGATATATACTGGAGAACTTATCTCGAGAACATTAAAGCTATCAAGAAATAAGAACGGCCTATTAACGTGGAGATTATTGGAATGGAATATGTGATTTAGGCACAAATACAAGCACTAGGAGCCATAGGGTCATTCAGTGCTATAAATAGAATGATTGAAAATGGAAATTATTTAATGAATTTATAACAGACATTCTAAAGGTCAATGTTAAAAAGGGTAAAATCAGAGAAATTTCATTTCTAATAGAATTAAAACTGCCATAAATAGGATAAATTTTCCTTTTACTGTTCACTATGAATTAAATTTTTCATGTCGAGTATCATTTCATCATGAAGCTGAACACTTTTATCTACTTTGCAATAAATTATTTAAAGTGGAAAACTACAAGAATACAGTCAACATACCACAGAGAAACTTGCCAATAATTTCTATACACAGGGACTTCCCAGTTATTGGTGGGGGTTCCATTCCCAAATGCGTGATGATAACCGAAAATCGCCCATAACCATAAATTGACAATAATATTGCCGATCCGATATGTGGGGATTGGCACATAACACAAAAATTCAGTTATCGTTAGACAAGCAACATAAAACTAGATCGCCAATAACCAAGGCCACCAATAACTGGGGACTGCCTGTATAAGTCATTTGATGTCATAGGAAATTCAAAAATTAGGAGTTCAACAAAGTCCACTGACAAAGGGTTAATAACAGTGGATACAAGATCATTGATGATCAAAAATTCACTTCAGGGGTAAAGAACCTCAATAACCTCTTGCAACTGAAGTCACAGCATGTGTATTCATGCAAGCATTATCTTAAGCTAAGGGAAATGAAGGACATCGCATAAAACATACAAACCAAATTGAGCTTCAATATAGCTTTCAGAAAATGACTAATGAAGTTGTAATAAAATGCTCAAACCAATTTCAAATAAATTTCAAGTGTTTTGTACATGGCCAATTTAATAACAGACTAAATAGGCAAACCAGGGAGCAATGCTAACATGCAAAAACTAGGAAGTTCAGAAAAGCATTTTAGGAGATACAATGCTAACTCAGGATAAAGAACACTCAAACCTTCCCAGCAAGATGCACAACATTACTCTCTTGTGCAACTGCAAAATCCAAGAAATAAAAGCAGGAAGAAATGTGGCAACTGCAGTAAACACAGTATATGCACTAAATAAATAAAGGGAATATTAAAAACACTACACAAGCACAACAAGAGAAGCACTACAGTACCTGCTAGCAACAACGCTGCCACTGAGTCCAAATCTTGAATAATCACCACCATAAATGTCCCTCACTAATTTATCTACATTTTCATTGTTGCCTACAGCTGCTAATTCGATGGCTTCTTCAAAAGTCTTGCACCCTGTGAGGAGGCAGCATAGCCCCAAAAATGTACCACCTCCCAAACTGGTACCAGAAACTCTTCTGTAATTATCAGGACCATCCACAGCTAGGATGCTAACTCCTGAGCCAATGTTAACAACCTGAAAATAAAAGGTAATTTTAGTTCCCTATACAATCACCTTTGAAAAACAACTAAATTTCTACCATACAGTTATAAAGTTAAAATCTAATGAAAAATAACAAACAAATATAACTTTATGAAGAGCTGTTGTTATGCTCAGAGGTCTGGATAAACTAATCCTTTATAATAATATGAAATGAGAAATATTTCACAACAAAATTATAATTCTCCATTCATATATGTACAAAAGCACATACCCCCTATATTCATAATTTGTACATCACGTGCATTGCTGACGTAAATTTCTTAGCTGCAAAAAATAAACCATATTACTCTGTTCTCCCCCTACTTATCTAGTTTTCTCTTGTCCATATCTTCTACTGTTGCTTTGCTTCTTAAAAATAATTAATTACAAATGAAACTAACATGATGAAATTCTGCATCAGCATTAACATTCTTAAGCCCCCTATGGCTATCAAATGGCATATATTAATAAAAAAAATCCTGAAGATGCTAATACTGATATGGCACCACAAAATACCCTGGGCCTTAATTCAAATCTGACCTTCTTCAGTCACAACCTATAAAGTTTTATTTTTACCACTTTGAGTGAATACTGTTATGATACGTGAGAACAGAATACAATTTAGGCCATGAGGTCATTCAGTGGTGAAAGGAAATTTAAGATATGTTACAAAGATGTAACAGGAGGAAAACCTTGCAGTTGCACTGGGATAATTGTTATAAGCTGGAAAGTAAGGTAGTGGAGAAAATATGAATGGAGGTACAGTAAAATGAATGAAAAAGGTTGCAGCTAAGGGCTGAATGGACACTGGAAGGAACCTTTGCAACTAAGGGCTGAAGGGACACTGGAAAGAACCTTAGTAATGCCTACAGTGCAATACACATGAGGTACATTGACGACACTAATCCCCTATGGAGATAAGCGGGACAATGTAATGCTAAGCTGAGAGAACGATGCTACCTATCACCTATACAAATGGAGATGACAAACTTCTTTGAACACCTATTCATTTCATACCAAAATACAGTATAATACTTTGAGACCTGAATTTTTCTCATACAACAGAAGCACCAGATCCACTGACACCTCAATTTAGCAGATTTGTTACGTAAAGGACTCTCCATCATGTCCACCAAAAATAAAAATAAATAAATAAAAAAGCTTTTGTTTTCTCAATTATGTGAGATTATTTTTTCTTGTGGTTTAAAATTTTAGTGTGTACATTATTATTATTATAAAAGTAGTTTAACCAGATCACGGAGCTGATTTTAGTGTACAGAATAGTTACATAATGTAATGTGGCAGATGGACATTAAATTTATGCTTATAATTTTTTTTTCTAAAAATATTACTTTGTCTACCTGGAAAACGGGTGCTTGGAAATACTGAGATATCCAGTTATATCGTGTGTAATTCCATGCATATATTTACTATACCTATATTTCAGAATGATCACACTATGTACTGTAAATAATTATTAGTATAATCTATAAAAATACTTCATAAATGGATTTTATTAGTGATTTAGTTTGAGAAAGTGCTCTGAAATTCTAACGGTATAAATTTGCAAATGTCAAATAATACCACTGTATCTACAATAATGATTATAACCTGCAGCTTTAGTGATATACTTTCTTGAAAACTACTTTTAACCCTCTTATGCCGGAGCGGTAAATAAAAAATTGTCTCCCGTATGCCGGAGGGGTTTCGGAGTGAGCACGGAAGCGGAAAAAATATTATTTTCAAAAAATCACAGCGCGCTATGTTTTCAAGATTAAGAGTTCACTTTTGGCTCCTTTTTTTGTCATTGCCTGAAGTTTAGTATGCAACCATCAGAAATGAAAAAAATTATCATTATCATATATAAATAATGCGATATATGATCGCGTAAAAACAAAATTTCATATATAATTGTATTCAAATCGCGCTGTGCGCAAAACGGTTAAAGGTAACAGGTTACTTTTTTTTCATTGTAATGTACACTAAATTGCGATCATTTTGGTATATAACATATTGTAAAATGATAAAAGCAACACAGAGAAAATATTATCACAAAATAATGCATGAATTCATAACGCGCGGACGTAAACAAATATTTTTTTTAAAAATTCACCATAAATCTAAATATTGTCCTAGAGACTTCCAATTTCTTTCAAAATGAAGACAAATGATTGAATATTACTATACTGTAAGAGTATTAGCTTACAATTGCAGTTTTTGACCATATCTGACGAGTTAAAGTTGACCGAATGTCGAATTTTTTTTATATATATTTTTTTTTATATGCAATTATTTCAGAAATAAGAAAAGCTACAACCTTCAAATATTTTTTGTTTTATTCTACATGAAATTGCGCACATTTTCATATATAAAACTCTATGAAATGCCTAATATGAAATGGAGCAAATATTCCGAGAATGGGACGTACGCATTTCGGAGATTTGTGGCGGAGAATCCGCATGCGGAGGGAAGGAAAGATTTTTTTTTAAATTCACCATAAATCTAAATATTTTGCTAGAGACTTCGAATTTGTTTCAAGATGAAGATAAATGACTGAATATTACTAGACTGTAAGAGTTTTAGCTTACTTTGCATTTTTCGACCATTTCGGTAGAGTCAAAGTTGACCGAATGTAGTTTTTTTTCTATTTATCATGATTTATATGCAAATATTTCAAAAATGAGAAAAGCTACAACCTTCAATTATTTTTTGTTGTATTCTACATGAAATTGCGCACATTTTTATTATAAAACTTTATGTAACGGCTAATAAAGAAAATGTTATATTTTTCATAAATTCACCATAAATCGAAATATTGTGCTAGAGACTTCAAATTTGTTGCAAAATGAAGGTAAATGCTTGAATATTACTAGATTATAAGCGTTTTAGCTTACAATTGCGTTTTTTGACCAGGTAAAGGTAGAGTCAAAGTTGACTGAAGGTTGAAATTTTGGCAATTATCGTTATTTATATGAAGATATCTCAAAACTGATAAAAGCTACAACCATGGGTTGTTTTTAGTTGTATTGTGCATGAAATTGCGCACATTTCCATATATAAAACTTTATATAACAGCTAATTTTAAAATGGTGCAAACATTACCACAATCGCATGTATGATTTTTTTCGGAAGAGTTACCGCGCGGACGCAAGGAAAAAGATTTTTCATAAATTCACCATAAATCAAAATATTGTGCTAGAGACTTCCAATTAATTGCAAAATTAAGGTAAATGATTGAATGTTACTAAAATATAAGAGTTTTAGCTTACAATTGCGTTTTTCGACTATTTCGGTAGAGTCAAAGTTGACCGAAGGTTGAAAGTTTGGCAATTATCGTTATTTATATGAAAATATCTCAAAACTGATAAAAGCTACAATCATGAGTATTTTATTGTTGTATTCTACATAAAAATGTGCACATTTTCATATATAATACTTCATGTAACGGCTAATTTACAATGGTACAAAAATTATGTCAAAGTGATGAAATAACTTCAGAGATGTGTCACAGATACTTTTTAGTGTGGCAAGAAAGAAATTTGTGCTTGCGCGCCTGCGTAACGATTGTAAACAAAACAACACCTTGATCCGTGAACTCCCAGCATCCCCCAAGGCGCATGATTCAAAAGTTTTAGGCTGGTAGGCCTATAAGTATTTTTCCGCAAATTTAAAAAAAACTTTTGTAAGTCGACGTAAAATACCTCCAGTCGGCACACGGGGAGACTAAAAAAATGTCGACGTAAAATACCTCCAGTCGGCACACGGGAGACAAAAAATGTCGACGTAAAATACGTCCAGTCGGCGTAAGAGGGTTAATTACATGAAGGACGAATGAAAATTAATTTCATTTTTACATATGGTAGTCACCACTGAGAGTTAGCGTGTTTTTAGCATGTCAACAACTGTAATACAACTCAAATGACTGGAACTAATATCAGCAAAAAATTGTTCTTCAATTCAGTTATTTAGATCAGTACTTACTGCTATCTATCCCTGTATTTTGTTAAGCAGTGGTCATTGAAATAGTAAGTGGTTATTAATTACAAATAGTAATGAATTATTAGATAAACCAGTATATTTGGGAAGCCTGGTTGAATCTATGCCAATTCGTATTTAGCTTACCTGTGAAAGTGAGTGTGTATAGATATAGTATATACATATAAATATACGCACATGATTTATCACATCACCATGAGTCATATATATGTATTGTGTAGATATATATATATATATATACATATATATATATATATATATATATATATATATATATATATATATATATATATATGATTCATATATATGAATCATATACAGTAGACCCTTGACTCACGAACGCATTGACCCACGTACAACTCGATCCCCGACCAAAATTATAGGTAAAATTTCACCCTTGACCTACAAACTAACTTTGAGATACGAAAAAAAAAAATGCGGAAAATAAAAATTCTGTTTGGGTCATGAACTAATTTTGAGACATGAACATTTGAAAAAAATGCTGGAAATTTCTGGAAAATAACAATTCACTTTGTTTCACAAACTAATTTTTAGACACAAACATTTGAAAAATGCGCGAAATCGCCCAGCACACGTGAGAGCGTTTGAGTTGCCATGGGAACAGCCATCCTCCAGCCGCCCACGCACGGCGTCACCCACGCATCGCTCTTTGTCTCATCTCATTGTGTACAAGACGTTCGTCAATTCGCTTAGCATTTTTTTTGCGCTAAAACTTGTGATTTTCTTCATAATGGGCCCTAAGAAGTGAAGAGTGGTGGTGAAAGTAAGAAAGTGAAGAGTGATGGTGAGAAGAGGGTGCAGAGGAAGATAACCATTGAAATAAAGAAAGAAATTATAGAAAAGTTTGAACGTGGTGTTCGCGTGACGATATCGCAAGTGAGTACAAGATGGGCCAAGTCGACAATTTTGAAACAAGGATGCCATTAAAGCAGCAGGAGCAACTTGCTCGGGAGCAATCAACTGACGAAGAGGAGGCTGGGGAGGAAGTTACAGATGTCAGCAGTGATGTGATAAAAGCCGCATTGGAAAAGTGGAATGATGTCCAGTGCTTCCTTGAATTGTATCATCCGGACAAAATTGTTACGAACAGGATCGTGAATATGCTCAATGAAAATTTAATGAGCCATTTCAGAAAAGTTATGCAAGGAAGGAAAAGGCAACAGACATTGGATAAGTTTGTGATTAAACGTTCACCAAAAAAACCTAGAAGAGTTGATCTCCGGAACGAGATCTCCCCGACCTGGATGGGGGAGGGTCTCCTTCCGCACAATAACCTCCTCCCACCCACCACCCTCCTCTTCTCTTGTCCGTCAAGCCAGAAGTCTCGCCAGTCATAGTAAGTGTTCACTTTACAAACGTTTTTATAGTGTTAGTTTACCATTTTAAATTATATTATTAGATATATTAAGGTTTTTTACACTGACTTTTACATTATCTGTGTAAAATAAGGCAAAATATACATAATATATATTGGTTCGTAGGGGTCGAGAACCAATTAATATTATTCCCATTAAACCTTATGGGGAAATTAGCTCCAAGTCACGAACAATTTGGAACACGACCAAGGTCTAGGAACGGATTGTGTTCGTGAGTCAAGGGTCTACTGTATATGCATTAAGCTACAAATGTCCTTTACAGTGGGGAACATCTCCCCCCTTATTCGCCTATTCGCAGTATTTTTCCATGAGAAAACTCCACAATTTCCTGGATTTTAATCAATTTCATCATAAAATGCACTTTTTGTTATAAAACTACTAAATAAAAATAGGTATAAAATTTTTAGTGGCTTATCCTTGAGTTTTAACTAACAAAATAGGCCATTTTCAGCATTTTTATTGTAGTTGCAACTATCGGGGGGGCGTTCTGGTATGCATCCCCCACGAATACGGGGACTACTGTACTATCTATGTCGCTCTACCTCAGAATCAATATATTTTCATATATTATGTTAACCAAAGGGGAATTTTTTTTTAGTTAAGAAATTTGTCGTCTCAACTAAAAAAAAAAAATCCCCTGGTGTGAACCTACCCACGCTTCGTCACTTGCTGAACCAGCCTGAGAATATGACACAAAATATTTGCATGTGAAGAGAGAGATTGGGCCAAGAGGGGTAGAATGAGGAGGGTAACTTCAACTATGTGAAGGTGTAGGTTCATATATTAGGAAAACTACAAATTGTTACTTGTTCCTAATTGAATACTGTCTACACCTTCATACATAGGAGAGGCACATCTAGAAGGGAGGTAGATCTCTCAAAGAGTAGTATGAGTGGCCCAATTAATGAATTTAACCTGAACAAATATTATTCTGAGACTAGTACTCACTCCAGATTTCACAGAAGTTTATGAAGCCATTCCTCAGAGTGACAGAGTTAAAAACTGCTCAAGAGACGGAGCTGTGAAGTAGCTTTACGCCTTACGATATTTGTTGTCCTGCTACAACTGGACCCAACGAGAATGTGTCCAAAGATTTACGAGCCAAGTCCTTGAGGTAGAAAAAGGTACAGGTTGTTTGTCGCTTCCAAAAGCCGGTCTACAAGATTTGTCCAGCTGCATAGTTCTTTTTAAAGGCTAATGAAGGACCAATACCTCTAATATTGTGAGCCTTGACTCTGGTAAGGACAGGACTTGCACTACCTTGTGAACTGCAAGCTTTTTTTATCACTTCTCTTGGCCAGAAGGAGACCGTGTTCTTGGACATCTTTAGTTCAGCTTGCACTGATGAACTACCTACGTTTCAATGGCCTGTGTGAGGCTGTCTATTTCAGGTAGTTTTACAACTCTCACCAGACAGTAGCATTTCTTCTTGATCACCTCCCAGAAAGTCCTTGAGAGAAGGAATGGAAATGCTATCAAGGGTCAAAATGTGGAGGGATTCTCTAAGTCCTGGCAATGAAATCTGGAAGGAATGTAAACCTCAATTTGGTCCAACCATGGATATGAGTAATATCAAAGGTTATGTACTTCTTGCACCCTCTTCACAGATGCTAAAGCCAAGAGGAACACTGTTTTCAAGGTCAAGTCTCAATCTGAAGTAGTTTTTATCAGTTCATATGGAGACTTTGTGAAAGGTGTTAGGACTTTGGTAACACTCCAATCAGGCAGCTTTAAAGCTCAATGTGACCAACTTATTTCTAAATGTTTCACCCAATGTGACCAACTTATTTCTAAATGTTTCACCAAGTCTAATAATTCCCACGACATTGACAAGTCTATGACCCTTGCTTTGCTTTAACACTTGGGAAAGGGTGGCCCTGTATCCTTTATTGCTGAGATAGAGAGGTTCTTATTTCTTAGAAAAAGGAGGAAATCTGCTACATCCTTTAAAGCTGTTTTGAGGTAATGTAGATTCCTCTCACTAAACCAACCCATTAAGAACTTCCACTTCCTCTGATACAGGTTAAGAGAGGACTGTCTAACAAAGATGGTGATAACTGTTGCAGGTGTTCTTGAAAACCTTTCTTTCTAAGCAGTTGCTGGATAGCCTCCATCTGTGCAGTTGAAAGGAGGTTCTGCTCAATGTACTCAGCCATTGAGCTCGTCTCAACAGATGGGTCTGTGGTCGTTGTCTTGGAATGCCACTAGCAAGAGAAGGTCAGCGCACCACTCTGCTTGTGGCCACTTTGGAGCTATTAATGTCATTCTTAGGTCCTGTGAGATGAAAAACCTGTTTATTACCTTCTGGATCTGGCTGAACAGGGAGAAACATGTAAACATATAGGTTGTTCCACTGATGTTGAAAACCGTCATGTAGGACGGCTCTTTCGTCTGGGACTGGAGAGCAATACATGGGCAGTTTGCAATTCTTTAATGTCGCAAACAGATCTAATGTGGAACCCTCCCACAATCTGTTCACTACTGTTTGATCCCAGGAAAATTCTATCCTCACTATCTGATCCAGCCTGCTTAGAGCATGTGCCACAATGTTGTTCTTTCCTGGGATGTATCTGGCCATCAGTGCCAGTTCCTCAAGTTCCAACCATTTGTGAATCTTTGCTGCTAATTGATTCAGAACACGAAATACTCCCTCCTCGTTTGCTTGAGTATGCGACAACTGAGGTGTTGTCACTCATGACTACTGTGGTCTTGCCTTGTAGACACTCCTGGAACGATTGCAGAGCTAACCAGGTTGCATTCACCTCCAAGACATTGATGTGCTCCTGGCATTTATTTCCAAACCACTGGCCTGACATGCACCTTCCATTTAGGTGGGGACCCCAGCCCCTTTGGGATGAGTCTGAAAAGACTAACATCTCCAGAGCTGTCTTAGTTGTAGTCCCCACAGACGATTCTGTGGATTCTTCCAACACAGAAGGTCTTGTTTGTTCTTTTCTGTAACTATAGGTCTTTCACTAGTTTTCATTAGACCTTGCCCTTTCCTTTCAAATTCCACTGCAAGGAATGAATTTGGGCCCTGCAAGGAGAACCAGCTTCTTCAAGGACACCAGATGCCTTACCAGGATTTGCCACTTCTTTTTTATTTGTCGAGGTTTGGAGAGGAAAAAGGTTGGATATTCCCAGAAACTAAGATATCCTCTCCTGAGATGGGTAGGACATTGCTTTTCTGTGTTGATTATCATCCCAAAATATCTGATCTGGAGTTAAGGTTTGACATCTTGAGGTTGACCAGAATTCGCAGTCTTGCAGAAATCTAAGATCAAGTCCTGTCCCCATGGGTATGTTCTGTTGTTCATGCCAGAATGAGACAATCGTCCAAGTATCGTCGTAGATGAATTCCTCTCCTGTGGGCCCATTCTGAGACTAGTTGAACTATTTTGGTAAAATCTTGGGGAGCTGTCACTAGGCCGAAAAAGAGAGCCTTGAACTGGAAGAAGGATATATCAGGATCCTGGTAGCTGTTCAAGGTTGACAGATCTACGACAGGTCTCCAACCCAAAGATACTTTCTCTACTAGGAAGAGACAACTGTAGAAACCTTGTGTGTTGTCTTTCACTATTCCAACAGCCCCTTTATCTAGCATGTGTCAAACTTCTAGTAAAAGTTCTCTTTGCTTGGAGAAGTCTTTCCTGTAAGAGGGGAACTTGAGTAAAATGGAAGTCAAGAGTGGTTTTTCACTGAAGGGGAGGATGTATCCTTTCCTGAGAGATTGTACAGTCCAATCCTCTGCTCCTACCTTCTGCCACTCTAACCACTTGGTCACCAGACAGGCCTGTTGTTGTGGATGGAAGATCCTCTCCATCTCATCTATTACTTACTCTTTCCAGCTCAAGTACATCTGCCTGAGTGGATGGGGAAAGAGGAATGGTATGGTTGTCTTCATTTTTCACCTGTCCTTCCTCCGAACGACTGAAAGCCCTGTTAATGAAAATTTCTGCTGAAAAGGTTGCCTTCAGGACCTTGATTGTCTGCTTTGAGGATGCGTGTTTAGTTACGTATTTTAAGGTTTTTCCTGATGGAGTGAAATTTTTCATCACTAACCAAAAATTGTCAGGAACTGATTCCTTAAACTGTATAACCATTGCTCTCTGGCAACTGTCTAGCCAAGAGACAGGTCTCTACATCCTTCCCATTTCAGCATTGGTTAAAGATTAGACTATCTGTCTTAAGCCGTCTACGGAAGTATTTCCAGATAGATGAGAAATTGCTGCACTTACAGTCCTAAGAAAAGAGGTCGGATTCCCTGTGACATAAGAACTTTGAAGCAAGAGGCTAGGGAGCCTTGTTCCCCTGCTATCAGCTTATCTAACTCCTTCAAAGAAGACTTTACCATAGGAGACCAAGATGTTAAGTATATCTTAGTTTTACCAGACCACTGAGCTGATTAACAGCTCTCCTAGGGCTGGCCCGAAGGATTAGATATTTTTACGTGACTAGGAACCAATTGGTTACCTAGCAACGGGACCTACATCTTATTGTGGGATCCGAACCAAACTGTATGGAGAATTGAATTTTTATCATCAAAAATAAATTCCTCTGGCTTCGTGTTGGCCGAGCTGAGAATCGAACTTCGGACCACCGGATTAGTATCTGAGTGCAAAATGCACTCAGTCAACATGGAACTGGAGACCAAGAAGACAAATAAAATGTTTTGTTCCATTGAGGAGGATTTTTCTCTCTGACTCCAGAAGTTTAATTTCTCTCTTATCTTCAAGATGAGTTCTGTAAAACTAAGTTCCTCCTCGGGCAGATCTTGTAGGGTTAAGTCTAATTCCTCTTCCAAGTCTGAAGTGCTCGTCTGGCTTGATGGACTGGGCCTGTTCCATTCCTCATTCCTTTGCTGTAACAGGGTGTCTCATCTCCAATGTCTGGTTTCATCTGAGAGCAGAACAACTCTCAAGTCTCCGTGCGAGTCCCAACTCAAGAGAACAGTTGGGGGACTGTTGTCTAAAGCAAAGAGGAGATGTGCCTCTTCTCTCCGTGCTACTCAAACTTCGAGTAAGCACTGTGCTGCATTATGCTTCTTGGAACCTGATGCGACGGACAGCTCCTCTCTGCATGACGCCACTCATACTTCATTGAAACACCATGCCACATCATGCTTCTAGAACATGTGCAGGAGGCATCCCTTGAAGGGTATGGAGGTTGACAGTTCTGTAGTTTTTCCCATCTGAGATCCTTTTCGTTGGGAAAGGAGATCCTTTCTCCATACAGCCTTGTCACAAAGAGGGTGAGTTCAGAAGACAAGTCTCTTCCATGCTGGAGTAGGATGCAGTGAGGAGACTGACTAGGAAAGGAAAGACCTCCGTCTTCTGCTGTCAACCGCTGGGCCCTGCATGCTCAATGTCCTGTGCCTGCACCGTTGAACTACAGATCACTCTTCTATTCTGGAACTCCTTGTTGAGAGTCTGCCATAGTGCCAACGTTTCTAACGGAATTTCTTTCAGAGCAGAGCTGCGGAAAGTTGTCCCTCCCTAGAGTAATGGGAAGCGGAAAAGGAGTCTGGATGGGTAGCATAGCAGAGGACAAAGGTATAAAAGTGATGTAGAGTTTCTCTGGACACTGGTGTAGGCTTCTTCCTCTGCCTTTTCTCATATTTATCCCACTGAGAAGATGGCCGTTCATCACACTCACTATAAGTGGCAAACTGAATGGGGGTCGGCTAGCACAGGCTACATGCATTTCCCACATGACTTGTCTTTGCCCGTGCATAGATGTCATTCATGATTATATATTATATATCAGTTTAGTCAGAGTTATTTCATTTTTGTTCTTATTACATTCTCTGCCTTATCAAAATAAGGTGGATGTCCAATGTATAAGCAATATATGGTTGATTTTAGGAGGTGTCTATTGATGTATTTAAGTTGTGTTGTGACATCATAGAAGACAAGATGACAGCGGCGTCTGGTGAATGTAAACAATAATAAGGCAGAAGGAGACACTTGCCAGGTTGTTTGGTTGGTAGGAGAGAGCTCTCTGTCAGATAGGAGTTTTTTGGGTTGTAAGTCTTGTGGTGTTGTTCAAAGGTATAAGCTGAAGTATACTGGGATCAGAGAATGTGAATAGGTGGGTAGATTGCACATTTGTATTCAAAAGGAAAGATTTGGCTAGGAAAATATTCAAACTGGTAGCAGAGCATGGTTGATCAAAGATGGTTGGATCCGGCAGTGAACAAAGGGAGACTAGATGGAGAAGGTTAATGTCCAAAACTTAGCGGGATACAAGAACAGTACAAAGGATGGAGTGGTCAAGTCGAAGATTGGCTATTGGAAGGATTAGATAAGAGATAAACTTAAGGGTACAGAGGGTGCAAAGATAATCCTAGTCAAACTAGATGAAGCCTAGCTAAAAGTCATGCTAATGGAGAATTACACTAGAATAAAAATCTATTTTCAAATGAGAAGAGAACTGAATGAAAAGATGAGGGACTTTTTAATTAGGTATGAAAAAGCAGCATCCGAGTGTGACAGAGCAATGGGGAAAAGCACACCTGAAGGGGAAGTCAAGGGTTTTCATGTATTGGAGCAAGCAAATTTCACAGAAAATAAAAAACAAATGGTAACAACAGCTTGTGGTCAAGGAAAGTTAGAGTACGAAACAGTGTCGCAAACAATGAAAAGACTACTTGAGGGATTAGGGAATAAAGAGGAACAGGAATAGTGGGGGTCAGAAGGAAATGCGAGTTCTGGGAGAGGGAGAGAAAACCAGAGATATCGGGGAAGATGGAACAGAGGTAGGGGTGGAAGAAATTCTATAAACAAAGAAGGGAAAAGTAACATTTTGTGCAATGTGCAGCTCGGAATGGCATTAGGCTAGGGATTGTCCCCAGAATTTTCATAATAGGAAGAAAACTGAAACAAATCAAGAAGAAAATAAGCAGAAAATGACAAATTTTTAACCAATTTGTATTTTTCATAACTTACAAACCTTTGGTCTTAACATTAGGATAAATACTCAGCGCCAGCTGGAAACCAGTAAAGTTTAAAATAATTGTGTACGCAAGGGACTACTGGCATCAGTGCTTGGTCACGAGACATGTGGAGCCACCCACATACCCCTCATTAACTCGTGACCCCATTAGTTATTTTCTTACCGCCTTTAAGAGAGGACGTGCTTTGCTCCGTCCTTTTAAAGCCGGTTTAGTTTGCCCCCTGTTGTTTTCAATTTATTGTTTGGAATTCCCGGGTATGTGAACATGAAGCCTTCTCATGCTGCGAGTCTTCCTGGATATCGCAAGAAGCAGATAAACGCCCTGATATTTTCTTCAACGATTTCGACGTCGAGGTACTCATCGTGTAGCAAGTCGTAGGTGAAGAAACTCTTAATGTACGGTTAATTTGTTACCTGTGCTTTGGAATATCGCATATTCATATGGATTGCCTGTAACCCAAAGCTTTGATGTATCTGGATGTGCTTTGGGAAGTAATTATGACTAATTGTGCTCCTTTCCCTGCGGGGAGAGGTGTGCATCGCCATCTTGCTTTCGTTCCAGATATGTGGGTAGAGAGGATGTAGGTGTGCGGTCGGCGTTAGGCTTATCAAGAACCAACCCAAGAAGGACAGTTGGTTTGATATATAACATCCTTTCCTATATTGCCAGAAACCATAATGGTACTATTCTCGAGTAACCTAGCCCAGAATTGCACCCAACGTCACTTCACCCCACCTCACTCTTGAAGAATGGGAAACTCCCCACTTACCCCTTCCAGATATGATGAGGTTCTAATGCCTTGCTCTAGACAACTGAAGCTCGAACCCTCTATGTTAGGTTCATGACTTCAATATAGAAACTAGACCAGTATGGAAGATACCTATTTGCAGATTCTAGGTTAACCTAGCCAACAACCACTTGGACTAGTCTTAGTAGGTATAGTCAATTAAGAATTGACTAACTTATTTTAAGTTGGCAAGACCAGGTTGACCCTGGCTTGGATAGGTTAGGCTATGTTAACCGGGCCAAAAGTAGTAGTTCATGTAGAAGTTAATAAAGAAGAGGAAGAGTCGGGGGAAGTGGTTGATGCAATTTTAGACATGGTGTAAATCTACAGTTTGCAGGGAATTGTGACTAACACGAATTGTCATGGATTTGAGTCAGGAAGAATTGATAAGAATGAAGGATATGAAATGAAGGATACTAGGATAGTCTAATAAAAGTGTTTAATTTTGGGGAGACATAAGTCAAAAGCAGTAATATTAAAAAACAAGAAGTTTTATTTGAAGACAAATTCTGCAGGGTGATATACCATGGCTAATAGGTAAGCAAACCATGAGCAAAATGGGTATGACCATAAATCTGAAAGAAAATTGCATCATAATAGAAGTATTAGGGGGAATGAAGGTAAAGTTAAAAGGAGACAACAGGGTCATTTAAGAGTACCTATAAGGAGGAGGAAGGTAGAAGCATTATCAATGGAGGGTTGGAAGAGAGAGTGTCTGAGGGAAATTAAGAGCACAATGAAGAAATTACATTTACAGTTTGGTCACGGAAGTGGAGATAAAATATGGAAGCTAAGAGAAGAATCACAATGGAGTGATGGGTTAATAGAGAAAGAAAAGGGGGGAAATAAAAAAAAAGTTACAAACGGACCTGATTGGAAATTGAGATATGTAAAAGATACAAAAGAAATCCAGCTAAACCAGAGTAGGATTTTCTTGGAGTAAAATGTTTAATGAAGTTGTAGCAATGGATGTGGGAGAGATAGAAGAGAGAAAGTTCTTGGTAATGGCAACGAGGTATTGTCAGGCTATATTTGGAGCGCCTTCCAAAATATTGTCAGACAATGGGAGAGAATTTCAAAATGAAAATGTATGGAGGATGGCAGAAAGAAGAAATATTAAAGTATTAGCCACAGCATCGGAATCTCCATGGAGCAACGGATTATGTGAAAAGACCGTAGGTATGATCAAGGGAAGTGTAAGAAAGATGATGGAGGATGAGGAAGTAGGTAGATTGGTCCATAGCATTGAAATGGGTAGTGAGTGCTAGGAACTGCTTAATGAATAATGGAGGTGTCTCTCCTAACCAATTGATATTTGGTAAAAACCCCTCCCTGCCTAATCTAATGGGAGGAGAGAGTTAAAGTCCTGCAAGCAGAGAGAAAGGGATGGAACAGAGTATGGTAAGGGACACCTGAATGCAATGCACAAGACCGGAGAAATGTTTATAAAAAATGAGTCGTGTAACAAAATAAGAATTGAGTTAAACAAAAACGTCAGACAACATAAATATGAAGAAGCAGTGGTGGGAGATGAGGTATTTATAAGAGGGACAATGAAAATGAATGGAGAGGACCTGCTCAGGTAGAGGGAAAACAGTAGTAGTTAAACATGGGGATTCTTTAAGAGAAGTAGCTGGAATACACATTACTGGGATTCAAAGACTATCACTAGAAACAGAAAAGATATCTTCTAGAATAGATAAATCCCATGTTGTGAAAGGTAGATCCGACGGCCCAAATGAAGGGAATGTAGATAGGCAGGAAGAAATAAGATAATAGTGGGCTGGAGAAGGAATGCAGACACAGAAGAGGCTATAGAAAGAGATGTGGTAGAGGAAACAATGGAAGATGATGGGGAAAATGAGATAATAGAAGGTGAGTTAATAAAAGAGATAGCAAAATTCAAAAAGGGAAATAGAGTTATAGCTGTAAGTTAAGTATATCTTAGTTTTACCATACCACTGAGCTAATTAACAGCTCTCCTAGGGCTGGCCCGAAGGATTAGATATATTTTTACGTGGCTAGGAACCAATTGGTCACCTAGCAACAGGACCTACAGCTTATTGTGGGATCCAAACCGCACTCTATCGAGAAATGAATTGCTATCACCAGAAATAAATTCCTCTGATTCCGCATTGGCCAAGCCAGAATTGAACTTTGGACCACCGGATTGGCAGCAGTGCGAAAACCACTCGTCCAGCGAGGAACTGGTCATAGCTGTAAACAATGATACAATAAGAGTAGAAGAATGGACTATATCAAGCCTTGCGGGAAAAAGATCAAGCAAATCATGGGCTGATTCACACAAGATCAAGCAAATCATGGGCTGATTCGTACGATGTCCAAGACTCGCAGTCAGGTGATAAGGGGTGAGTTAAACTTGAGGGATTATAGTCAAGTAAAAAAATTGAAAATGAAGAGGAGGTGTTGCTAGGATTTGAAAATAGAAGCGTAATGGAAGCCAAAGAAAAAAATTCATAAGTTGGAGAGAAAACAAGGTATAGGAGGAGGTAAATGATGTTGGACAAAAAGCTATATCTACAAAATGGAGAGTAACTGAAAACATAAAAGAAGAGGAAAGGATATGTAAAGCATGATTGGTAGCTAAAGGGTTTGAAGAGGAGATGGCGAAATGGGAAAAAGATGCTCCCACATGCAATGCTGAAATTTTAAAATTTTGTTTGACCATAATAAAAGTGAAAGTTTGGAATTGTTATACATTGGATATCAAAACTGCATGTTTACAAGGTGACAAAATACAAAGAGAAGTATATTTAAAGCTACCTAGGGATGATGGTTGGAGTGGATTATGGTAGTTGAAGAAAACTGTTTATGGGCTCCAGGATGCAGCAAAAGCATGGTATTGTAAATAGGTGAAAGTAGTGGAGGAGCTTAAAGGTGAGAGAAGTAGACTAGAACCTAATATAATCTTTTGGAAAAAAGAAAAAAAATTGAATAGTATTTTTTGTACACACACAGATGATTTTTGCTATCGAAGAACTGAAGGATTTTTAAAGGAAACAATTGGGAAATTGAAAGGGAAATTCCATGCAGGAGAACAAGAAAGTAAAAGGATTAAGTATATGGGAGTAGTAGTAGAGAAGGAGAGTAGATTTTGCCTTAATCAGTGGCAGGATATAAATTCTATAAGAAAACCAGAAGCTAGAGGATATATGGGTAATAGTGTGTTAGAACAAAAGGAGTTAACCGAGTATAGATCAATGGTAAGACAGTTGAATTGGGTATTGGTACATACCATGCCAGAAATATCATATGTTAGTGGATTAAGTAAAGCATTTAAAGAAGGAACGACTCAGGATATGAGGAAGCTTATTAAAACTGATAAAAACTAAGATAATGATGGGCGAAGTTAAAATAAATGAGATGAAAGAAGAAAAGATTTATTGGGAAGCCTATGCAGACGCTTCATTTGGGAACATAGAAGATGGTCATACTCAACTAGGTTATATTACATCCTTTACAGATGGTAAGAGAAGAAGTCCAGGAATTCCAGGAGAGTGGCAAAATCCACCATTGAAGCAGAAGCGCTGAGTGTTGGGAGGTTATTGAAGGATTGATATATTTCAAGCATTTGTGGCAAGAGGTAGTAGGAGGGAGAAATTTAGAAGTGTTGGTTAATACTGGACTTCCATCAAATCGCGTACTGATGTAAGTAGTAAGAGAGGATTAAAAATAGATATTGCAGCAATAAGGAAAACCATAGAAAGGATCAAATAGCTGATGTATAAACAATAACAGAATTGGAACTCAAACAAGAACAAGGGCTCAGAAAACGTATGTGTGGTCCACCCTCATGTTTGGAGCAGAGAGCTGGACAATCACCAGGGAATTGAAAGCCTATTGAATGCAGCAGAGATGTGGTTTTATAGAAGAATGCTGAGAATATCATGAACAGATAGAGTAACAAATGAGGTGGTGTTAGCAAGAATTGGAACACACAGAGCCCTTGTAAGAGAAGTAAGGAGGAGACACAAGAATTTTGTTGGACATATAAGAAGTGAGAAGATGGAGCATTTGTGCCTTACTGGAAGGATAGAGGGGAGGAAAACGAGAGGTAAACAAAGAGTAAAATAATTGGACAGCTTGGTGGGAGACTTGGATGGAGAATACACTGTAAATCAACTAATACAAGCGGCTAAAGATTGAAAGGGGTGGAGGCAAATGACCCCCAACGTCCTAGACACGACACTTCAATGGATAGATAGGAGTTTCAGGGGAAAATATGAGAAATTATGTAGAGGGTAAAGAGTTGGAGAATAGAGGAAATTAGAGGGGACTAAGTTAGGAAGCAGCCAGAGGGGAGGGAGAAAGAGATAAGTGTGATATATATTATATATCAGTTTAGTCAGTTATTTGATTTTTATTGTTATTTCCTGCATTGTCAAAATATGGTGGATGTCCAATGTATAGGCAATTATATGGTTGATTTTAGAAGGCGACTATTGATGTATTTAAGTTGTGTTGTGACGTCATAGAAAACAAGATGGCAGTAGCATCTGGTGAATGTAAACAACAATAGAGGCAAAAGGAGACATGTGGTATTTTGTTTGGTTGGTAGGAGAGAGCTCTCTGTCGGATAGTAGTTTTTGGGTTGTAAATCTTGTTGTGGTGTTGTTCAAAGGTGTAAGCTGGAGTATACTGGGATCGTAGAATGTGAATAGGTGGGTAGATTACCCATTTGGGTTCAAAAGGAAAGATTAGGCTGGGAAAATATTCAAAATTCATGTTTCCCATTACCTTCCATGATGGAGGAAGAAACACGAAACCATGGTAAGGAGGCTGTTTAACTTAAAACACTTATGAAACACATTTCACAAAGTTTCAAAAAGATCATCAAGAGATGAGCAAGACTGAACAACCACCCTAATGCCAACGCTTGATCACAAGATCAAGTCAGAGTGGATAATATCTTTCTATTATCCATTAAAAGTGGACACCTCATCACACACTCCGCTGGGAAGCAAATGACGAAGCATGGGTAGATTTACACCAGGGCAGATGAGGGCACAAAAAGGTAATGGATTTCAGTAGAACGAGTCTACAGTCAGCCAAGTCAAGCATGGGTATCACAACACTGTCCAGTAAGCTGAGGTATCACAGTACAATAATGGAATTTTTATAATATTACCTTAGCTAGAGACAAATCACATGGAATGGTGAACATGTCCAAGTTACAAGACAAGACAATGCAGACAACACATCATGAGCAGAGCTGTAACCCAGCTAAGGTAGCGGACACAACAGGCTTTCAGGACCAAGAATTTGGCTATGTCAGGAACCTGAAGCAGAAGTGATAGTAGCTGTTTTCAATTGGAGATGGAACCATGAGTGCAAGTAGAGTTGCTAGTAGGTCATACAGTAGAACTGTTCAATATCTCTTCTGGTTTATTCATCCTTAAACAGTTTTCAAAGCAGAACAAGAATATGCATGTTGTCTCCTGCAATCTGGAGTGCTTTGGTATTCTCCAACACACAACATACCAGGTTAACACATGCATATTATATGATACATTAACCAAGGTCCTTCATTTCAAAAATCATTTTACAACATGAGAGATGGGCTAGAACCATGAATCAGCCAGATAAAAGTTATATTCAGTGAAGATTCAGTTTTGGGAAGCAACAAGATTCATTTCAAGCCTTTGATTTTCCAATGGCATTTATCAACACTCCAAACATGCTTGCTGGCAGCATAGAAAGGATGGCAGACTAGACTGCTAAAAGGGAACTGCTTCCTGATTTAGAAATGTAGAAGTTAAAAAATAGCTAGAGATTCACCAAAATAGAACTTTCCCCTCCTTTGTCTTTCTTTCTGGACAATACATCCTTTGTATCTACCTTTCTGGACAATACATATACCCTTGCCTCTAAACTTCTGCATAATATACCCCTTGTCTCTAAAAGTTTTACTAATGAATTGTATTAAATATTCTGAATGCACTCATTTAATTTTTTTACATTTGGCCTGAGTTAATACTGTACTTGCCAAAATGTTACTTAAACATGCCTCAACAAATTCAGAGAATTGGGCTCAATCAGAATTGATGTTTTGCAGCAACAAGGTTTTACTCTATTCTTTTCATATTTTGTGAAAAATCACTTCTATAAATGCATAGTGCAATAAAATAACCTATTTACAGGTGCTTCAAATGTTAACAAAGATTCATTTGATAAAAATTATAAATTTAACCATTTCTGTACGGAAATTTTCTCAAAGCCTCCAAAATTCTATTTCTTTTCCTCTTTTAATTCTTAGACAAACAAATTTTGACTGAGAAATTATCATTCTTTCTTTTCGACCAAGATACAGCTACACAACTACTACAACTAATGCAAGGTCAAGACTCATTTTGGATAAGGGGCTACTCTGACTTAAAATACATGTTATCTTACCTTAGGATATACTTAAATGCAAAATTCTTTTAAAACATCCATACATGCATTATGCTACCAGGAATTGAATCACTACTACAAGGGAATAAATATTCCCCTTATATAAGTCTTAGAAGCAAACTTGCTTTTGAAAGGCATTCACTAAACATAACAGAAATTACAAAAGATTATAACACCAGCAAATGACAAAATGGGGAATAATGCTCACCAAAAAAGGATAAGGGTCACTAAAATCATACATGATTTTTTGGCAGGTTTCTTCATTCCGGGGATTAATGAAGTAATAACATTCCCTGTCCATATTGTTATCCTCTATATACTCAATACCTCGTATCAAGCAGTCCAGTTCATCAAATTTGTGCAACGTTAGGTTCACTTCCTGAAATAAATGCAGAGAATGATTATAAAATATATGCCTATATATACAAAAGGACCTTAAACTGAAAATTTAATACTAATATTTCTGGGAAGCAGACATCTACTACAAGCTACCTATTTCTTAACTGTTAAGTCCCACCAACGCTATATTAAAATGTCTACAAATGAACATTTCTGCCATGGTTACACTGCTTCTTTACATTTGACTTTAGGCTTTTCCCACCTAGCTGTCCAACTTCTTTAACTTTGTCTTGCTACAACTTTTACCGACTGTTTAAGAAGAAATTCAAGCCCGGAAGAGTAACACCCCTGTCTAGTATAATAGTACTCTCATGAACCGAGAGATTGTTGACTGAAATATACCAAGTAGCCCTAAACTGCAACTCAAGCAAATATACCGGTGTATAAAATTTTTTCAACGTTTTGCAACCCTGATGAAGAAAAACATCTCTAAATGCTACTTTTTCACAGTAGCCAATTTTTTATTAGGAAACTGAGTGAAAAAAATGTTTAAACAAAAGGCTGGCCCCCTCAAAAAAAATCTGCAGTGTGTCTGTAAATATGAATGTTGACTGTTTAGTATAAACCCCTAAGATATTTCCTCTATTTACAGAGCTCTAAATGAAAGATAAAAAGAATCCTTTAAATTCTTCACCTTATAATTGGAACTACTAAAAGAAACTACATTCACTATTTTACTGCCAACGGGCCATTGCCTCCCACTTCTACATGTCACATGTGGAACATATGGTTATTCTACATATTAACTCACTTCCAACTGTATGGTGTACTGTTAGTGATTCTTTGTTCACTTGTTAAATCTATTAAAGCAACTTAAGCAAACCACAAGGTCAAATTTTGAGAGGTTCCAAGGACTTGTTCTTAACAATTTGTCCTTATGAGGTAGAAACTGGATAAACTACCAAATTGAAATTAGGTAGCCAGGTGGGAATAAAATTACGGAAACAAAGGAAACCCATGAAATATGAAAAAAAAAATAATAGATAAAAGTTACTTTCAAAAACTCAACTTTTTCCATCTTTTAACATATTACATGGAAATAACCAATAATCCAGTTAACCAAAGGTCTGTCTTGTGGGATGAAAAGAGTTAGCTCAAGAATCACAAATTATGTAAAGGTTATCCCAGCATACCTGAACATACACATTGGTTAATTGTTAAGGGTGTGATGGAAGTTTGTCAAAAACTACCAGAGTACAGAATGCAATGCTATTGTATATTTCACTCTTCAAGGGTTAAACAATATTCAAGCTGAAATAAAATAAACAAACTGAAATTTTTAAAAATGGCAAAAGGCACTGGCAGTGTATGAGACAATATTATCAAAACTGATCCCTTATAACTACGAACACCACATCCGCACATCACCACAACCAGACCACCACCAGTGCAGTTGCAAGACACGGTCACCGCCACCAGCCAAATACTGTGGTACCCAGGCCTGTCTCTACCCACACAAGGAGGTTGCCCGTCAGCTGCAGGATGGCAGGAGTGGTGAGAATTAACTTTAATACCCACGCGTTGAAAATCTTTTTCAAATTTGTACGCTCCACCGCCAGTGGCACAAATGGTTGATGCCAAAGTAGCCATTCCTTTGCTCTTGGACAGCTCTAGAAACTGTGGCATCTCGGAGGTAGGAAATCGAATGAAATGCAGGGTGCCAGTGTGGTTGCCCACACGAACTTTCTCCATCTATGGGGAAAAATAAACAGAATTAGATTAATATTGGTTACACATGAATGACTGTTATTTTCATCTCAAATTATACGGTTATTCATATAAAAATGAATTACTCTATATAAATGAGTAACTAGAATGAACTATGCCTACAGAGAGAACTGTCTTACCCTGTTCTGTGCTTACCTGAAGATGTGCGTCTCTATGGCCAGCATCTCCATAAGCCGAGTTACTTTTCAAATACTTTCGAATGTTCTTCACTGTCTCCACTTCACTCTCTTCTTCAGCCTCACTTAAATCCGTAGGTTCAAAATACACGAGTTTCGTCAAGGTTCCTCCAATGTCCATTCCAAACCATGGCATTGCTGTAAGGAAAAATACTACAATTTATTGGTACTCTCAAACAGAAAACCACTTTGGCTACTCTATTCATAAATCACTGAGATTAAATGTAATAACAGCAACCAACAGGAAAACCTTAAAGTATATAAAAAAAAAAGTAATTAAAAGTACGTAAAATGAGATAGCATGTAATATACTTATACATATGTATTAAAAGGGAACATTTGTTTATATTTCATGAAGGTACTTATCTGACTATTGCCAACTACACATCCATTCATTAGATATACTGTACCTTGCATTCAAGGTCTTGAAAAAAAAAAATTCATGAGAAATCTCAAAACACTGTCCTTCAGGAAAGAACTTTACAAATTAATCATCATTATTTTCAAAGGTTCTCCATTTGCCTTTTCAATTGAGGTCTTTGTCACTTGTAGTACTTACGTGGAATACAGTCATGGGAGTTTTGGTGACCATTGCTGCCATTAATTTCCGTCACCACTCTGTTTTTGGAATGTGAATCAGACTGGCCATTCAAAGTCTGGCCACTGCATGATGGCTGATTTGCAGCATTTCCTGAGTCAGATTTTTCAACAGGCATTTTCTGAAACCAGTAACAAAGTTAATGAGCATATAACTAGGTAGCATTTCAAAACTGGTTTACCTTGACTTACTACAGTATGTTTTTCAGAAATGCAGTTTAAAAACTTCTATATATTGCTTATTTAAAAAAAAAAGTATAGCATCAAAATCCCAAGAAAAATCCCACAATTTTAAATGAATCTGATAATGCATAACATACTGTCCATTGCTTTAATAGCTAACAATTGCTTGGAAAGTGTCTTGGCTATCATAATCTCACCTAGACAGGGTTTTAAATCAGTATACTAGAATTAAAAGTTAGAATACTTGTCAGTTCTTCTTATAAAATTATGACTACTAGATAGAAAACCAGCAATAACGGGGCCCTGGTCACTTCTTACTAGAAAATAGGAGGAAAAAGTAGCAGTTTTTACTGCTTAACCTAGTGCTCCCAAGATTAAGATAGGACAGGATTCTTCTCTAAATGCCCTTTCTACAAATGTAGGTTTCTTTAGTCAACTAAGCAGGTTCTTATCCAGAATATTTATGGTTCTACTCCAGAATATCAATGGAAGTAGTTTGTGGTTTTAGTAGTTTGTGGTTTTAATCTAAAAAATTTCTTTATCTTGTCAAAGGATTTGTGTCCCTATCACGCCAAACTAATAACCTTAAGCAAACACTTCTCATGCTACCCCAAGACCTTCCAAATGAGCACATTCTTTATACAGTACCTTCAGAAAATGTGTTGCACAATGAATAATAATCACAAATGTCAACAGAGAAAGTATCAGTGCAATGATTCAGCTAACTACCGAAATTTGTATAATTCTCCTCATGGATACCATAACAAATATACATACATATATATATATATATATATATATATATATATATATATATATTATATATATATATATATATATATATATATATACTATTATATAGTATATATTATTATATACACGTAATATGTACATAGTTGCTATTTATATACATATATTCATGATGATTGTGAAAATGTAAAAAGGAGATGCAGAAGTCTAGATGATATCTAGATGATATCAAACGTTTCAATGTACAGTACTTAACGTAATTTGCCTTTGACCAACAAATACCAAGAACAACGTTAATATTTATACAATGTAGTGGTCCCCAAGCTTCAAAAAGGAGCAATTGTTTAAATACATTATACATTAACCTTAAGTTTAACACCTACTACTGAAGAGTGTTGCCAATACATACCCTATGAAACCGTGTAAGCTAATAAAAGATGAAGCTGCAAGGCAGCGGGTAGACCCTGTAACAAGCTAAGGGTTGGAAAAAGTTGCCAAATGTATAGGAATTTTAATGACAGAAGTATGAAAATTAGAAGAAAAAAAATTCTAGCTAGCTAAAACATACAGAAATGACATATGCGCACATAGTAAGTCTATAAATGTTGATTACATGAATTTCATTATAAATGTCACCTAAAATTTGGCCTTCACTTTTCAATACAGAACTAATTTTCACTGGATGGCCGACCTTTTGTTGAATTTTGAACTATGTTTCACATTAAAATGGGCAATAATATAGAGTAATTTAGAATGCAAAAACTGAGTTAAAAATAAACAACAAAAAATTTCCAAACTGAGTTCAAGTGCCAACTGTTGATGGTTAAAGATAAGCAATACAGTGGACCCCCCCATATTTGTGTTCTCCGGATTCGCAGACTCACGCATTCGTGGATTTCTCTCTGGAACATCTCCCCGCATTATTTGTGGAAAATTCCCCTATTCGCAGTATTTTTCTATGAGAAATATCCACAAAATCCTGTTTTACTTTATCAAATCATCATAAAATGCACTTTTTGTGATAAAAACTATTAAAAAAACCAGGTATAAACACTTTTCGTGGGTTTTTCTTAGTTTTAACTAACAAAATAGGAGGTTTAAAGTATTTTTATAGGGATTCCAACTATTTGCGGGGGGGGGGGCTCTGTTACCCATCCCCTGCAAATACTGGGGGACCACTGTACACCTGCAGTAAAAAAATGCATACACACATCCTTAAGCTTCCAGAAAAAGCTCAATTACATAATTAGGTACAGGTCATAAATGTTAAGGGTGCAAAAGCATCACAGACTTCTAAATAGGCTTGACCTACACTAACACACAAACCATGAACAATTTATTGCCTAGCCTACACAATAACGAAATGCAACGCAATTAAATAGTTTACTGAAACTCAGCATTATCAGTCAAAGCACACAAACTTAAGGACTACTACGCAACTGAGACATACTCTTCCCCTACAGCAGATATGGCCGATGCAATAATGAAAAGAGTTAAAAACAAATGAAAAACACTACAAAATATATATAGTAGCTGACATGCATTCACTAAAAATCAAGAGAAAAAACCCAGAACTGAAAAACCTCAAGCCCAAAAAACTGGTAACAGTGGTATAATTACTAGAATTCATCATAACTTTTCCTAACCAAATAAAGGGAGAGGGACCCAGAAACCACCACATACAAGTTGCTGTAGTTGCCAAAGACTTGGCTCATGACACCTCTTTAGTTCTAGAAAAAGTTTTTTTCTACCTGGCTTATTTAGGAGCAAAAAGACTGAGGTTCTTCATATCCAATGGAGGTTAGATGTCTTGTGTAAAAGGAATTTGAAATAAAATGCTGACAATTACAAACTTGAAGGACTAATTTGTTGTCACATACTTATATAGAACATCTCTCATGAACACGTCACAAAATGGGATTAGAATAGCTTGTTTCTACTGTCACATTAGGGGGTTTAATGTGGGAGAAGAAACAAATGGGCAAAAAAAACACACAGTGCCCACATGGTTTTGCCTAAGAATTTGGCAAGGATGATCAAACATGGACTAAGAAGGGTAAGGAAGGACTCCACACACAAATATTGATTCATGAAATTTTTTTCCAGGACAACACTGAGTGAATATAATGCAGTACTATTGACATCATTTGAGAAATTTACCAAGATAATCTGAGAAATTTACAGTCTTTTGTTTATGATTTCAAGCTACCAGAAGCTCTGAGTTGCCATGTTTAGTACCAGCCCCTCAGGGATGAATGTAAAATAAAAGAAAAGAAAGTAAATTTCTTAAATTATCTCCGAAAATTTCACAAGTTATCTCAATAGTATGTCATTAGCAACACCATTTTCTATATTGTTCAGTCAAAAAATTTCATTAATAACATTTCCATCCTTATAATCTACAAAAGAATTACACTTGGGACACTGCAAAAAATGGGTAAAACTCATTCCCGAGGGAGGGCAAAATTCAGTAGAATATAGCAATACTTCAAAAATAATCCAGGAGCTAGAGGGACACAGCTAAACTAAAGGCACCATTACATACTGTAAACTGAAGTTAGGTTTTTAATTAATGCCCATTTTCCAAAATCCTATATAATTTCTGACACTTGTAACAACTAATCCCATTTCTGCATTTATCGAGGACCCACAATTCCTAGAGAAGATGTTGTTAATACATAATCCATGCTTACCAACAATGCACTTGCACAAATAAAATCCAATTAGGACTCCAGTCTCAAGATAGTGTTGATATAAACAAAGAACTTAGAAAAATTTCCATAGCATCCAAACAAGATGCCTACTTTATCATCAGTTTTCTTGGTAATTATTTTAAATTCTCAAATTATCTCACCTGTATTGCATTACGTATAAGCAACATTTCCTACAAGTAATGGTCAGTCAAAGAATTTCATGAATAAACAATATCTTCATGCAGAGTGGTTCCTTTGAAGATTGACGTAGCTTTTCTACATAATGCAGCCCAAGCCTTATAACTATCAAGATAATCATTACCCTGCCATTCAACCTCGCTGAAAAAGTCACAATCAGTTTTATCTAATCACTGGTGCTAGGCAAGACTCTTTGAATTAATTTCTGTGAAATTACCTAACTGGACAATGACTATCTTTGGCAAGCTAAGCTATTCAATACAGGCAAAAGGTAGGCTAAAGTAACTGGTTCATGAGAGTGCTTGATAAAATATAGGACTACTACCACTCCCCTCTGGTTCAGCAACTACCTAGGTAATACTACTTTGACATGTAAAATGGGTGCCACTTTTAAGCTAGGGGAAACAACAGAGTGAACTAGCTGATGCAGTTTTGGCTGCGTGTGGATCCACCCTCTGAAAAAGTACTTAAACACGTCCGACCATGGGGATGGGCACCAGTCATAGGTGGTGACAGCAACAGCTCAAGACCTCTACTCTCCTTTTGAAGTATTTTCTCCAAAGTTAGAAATTAAGGTCATATTTTAAGATTAAACAGAGGTTAATGAAAGTCTAGCCATGCACAGTGCAAACATACATCCATGATGCTTTTGAAATTTTTACTTAAAACACCAAAAATTTAGAAGATTGACGCTGTCTTGATGCTTGCGGAGTCACTTGTGTCAATAAACTTTCCATTCTATGTGCTAAATCCACACACCACTTGTACCCATAGATGCTGGGGCACTTTCTTCACAATAATCGTAAACAATGACGACGTCCGTCTGGGATCCAAGGAAACTCAAGATTTTTCGGTAGAAAGAAGAAGCGTGCACTAGGTAATTATTTAAATAAATAGTTAAACATCAGTATAAGGTCATAATTGCATAAGGCTGATCCACCTGAGTACGATGGATCCAAGGCAATGTTTCCCCCTAGTAGTAGCCCCTTTGGGGATCAAAGTAAAACCAAGATAAAACTGTAAATATAACAAAAAGCAAATAAAAAAATGGCAAAAACATAAAGAAAAACATAAGAAAAAGAGGGTATGGTATAAATATTTAGGTTCGTGACTGGTGGGAGCCAGGCCAAGGTACCTAGGGTAAACAACCGCATGGACTGGCCCAACACACCAACGCTCACGGCAGGCCACACTCCGAAAAAGTACTAATAATGCGTCCTGACACCGGAGATGGGCATCAGTCGCGACTTGTTGGTGAGAGACAGAGCTAAAGACCTCTACTCTCCTTTTGAAGTAAGTATTTTCTCCAAAGTTAGAAATTAAGGCCAAATTTAAAGCTTTAAACAGAGGGTAGTGAAAAGGGTGGCCAACGCAGTACAAACTTCACCAAAACGCTTTCAAAATTTTTACTTAGTTGGAAAATTTCTATTTACAGGTAACAACAAAATAAGAAAAGAAACCATATACTTAATGTGGAAAAAAAAGAGAAAAAAATGAAAGAGTTCAACAAATAAAAAAAAAGAAAAAAAATAAATAACTCTAAGGCATTGCCTCGACCCATAACTACTACTAAGACAAACTTACAACTCGAAATATTTAGAAGATTGACACCATCTCAATGTTTGCGGAGTCGCTTGTGTAAATAAACTTCCCATTTCCTGTGCTAAATACGCACACCACTTGTACCCATAGACGCTGGGGCACTTTCATCACAACAATCGAAACCCCGACCTCTAACCAGCACTTATCAAAGGGGACTACGGCAATCTTTGCGGCATTTTGCGCTCTTCAGTTGTTCATCAGTGTTGTCAATTGGTATGTGTTTACCTTCCAAACTGAGTATGAGACTTACACAAAACCGGGAAAATAAGTGAAATTAGCGTATCTATTTGTAGTATATATACATATTACAGCAATTTTATCATTACTGCATTAGTATGAAAACTAATGAGTAAAGTAAACAATTAAGGGAATAAAGCTTTGCACCCATAATCAGTGTTGTCGTCTGCTGTTCGTAACTGTGTTTGCGGAGTGAGTACTTAGGAACCAGGAACAGCAACGTGGTTCAAGTGCAATGTGGAGTGAATTAAGACCAAAATGGGTATACTTACAATCAAATAAGCACGGCAGAGTTTCAGTTGTGATGGCAGTAAGGATAAAACCACCGATTACAAGGTAAAAATGAATTCAGTTCAAACCATGACCCCAGAAATATAAAGTTTCATACTTTCACTAATATAGGCAACAAAATGTTGTTTCATTGTGCTGATTACGACTGCAATCTTGAGTAAGATCAATAAATGTTACATATAGTATATGCTAACATTGCTCAAATGAGTGCTGGGAAGGCTGGGAAAGATGGTGGATTGTCCGTGGCTAGACCGGCCAGCCTTACGATTGCCGCCATATTGGATTTCAAAACTGCCTTGAAAACATATTTCACGAAGAGCGTCACATGCTTATTTTAGTTCGTGTGGGGCTTTCATATAGGCTATCTTCTTATGTTGACGAAACTTCAATCTTTTGAATGGTATCCTTAAAGTTGTAATTGTATTCTTGTTTCACCAATTAAATATCGAGTGAATAAGACCTGGCCAGCGTGATGACGATGGATCGTCCGTGATTGTTTACCCTAGTAGGCTAGTCTTTATTACCCTACTTGCCCAGGATACAGCCTTGACCTATGGTCATTCATCATTCACAAAACGAAATTCTTATTATCTTGCTGCGGCATTGTTTAAAAAATTAAAAACTTATATTCAATTCGCTATCGTCGCCAGCAGTAACTTACCGAGGGGTCCTAGGTACTATAGGTATACCAACCAGTCTCCTTCAGCTACGGCAGCGTAATAATCCCCAGGGACGAACCAGCCAGCAGCCTAGTCCGCCTTGCGTTGAGAGATTTAAACCTTTGAATCATTAGCTACCCACAAGCGAGCTACGTACTCATCACAAAGCTGATGATAAGGTCCAGATAAGAAATGCAGGCGTCTTTTCAATAACGCAATCAACCTTTACCCAAAATGTCTAATTACTAGTATAGGTAGTGGCGAAAACGACTTGAGGCCTATAGTGGTTCGCCTTGGCTAGTAACAGAAAAACAGACCTCCAACTCACGTCAATTATAACAGGCGGAGCGGCTTAATGGCCCTAAATGAGCGAGGGAACCAAAAAGGGTACGCAAATCTTGGTCGATTCCACTTCATCCGACTCCGGATCCGGTGATTTGAAGCCACGAAGTACCAACAGATGATCGTCAACAGCAGGAAGGGGGTTTGTCCCACACTCGACAGGGTAGCCAACATGTGGGTGGATACAGACACTAGCAAAATTACAATTATATGTCATTTTCCGGGATAATTGATATAATGCCTAACATTTAATAAATTAAAATAATTTATAAACGAGTTTTGATGCTAAATATTATAATTATAATTTGAAAAGTATAGATTTTCAATTACATTTACTCGCAATAAAGATGGCATCTTGATTTTTGACGTCATGATTTGTTTAGATGCAAAGGAGTTCTCATTGGACAAGATCTATCACGTGATCAGTAGGCTCATCTCGGCGGAACAGTACTCGGCAGGTAATTATTATCGTACTGTGGTAAAATATGATACGTTTGAGTTGAAATAAGGTAAAATCCAATAGAAACTATACTCAATATCTTATAAAGAGTTACAAACTAATTTGATGGTAATTTTCCTTTCAAAATTACGTGCAAAATAAGGAGTATTTTTGGCCGTAGTCAGTCCTATTGCCCCACCAAATAATATCTTCGAGATCAATGGCAGCCTTGCCCGTAATGTTTATCTTATCACAAAAATAATGTATGCTGCTGTTATCAACCCTGCTCATTATGAGTAATAATAAGATAAGGTATATGAAAAGTAACCGTGTTATGACCACACATGAATAATTGCTCTTTTCGTATTGAGCACAGCTAGGAAACAGCAGTACGGCTATAATCGTAGTTGAAAATACGCACGAAGAGAGAGAGAGAGAGAGAGAGAGAGAGAGAGAGAGAGAGAGAGAGAGAGAGAGAGAGAGAGAGAGAGAGCTTAGATTTTAGATTTTGCAAGTCACATCGATGTCGTGGTTTTCCCAGAGGGACTTGAGGTTCAGTGAGAGTAAAAAATAAACACAACGAACACTGACAGTGAACTCACCGAAGATCATAATATGCATGACAACCTCTATGCTACGTATTTTTGCCCTGGTGAAATAATCCCAGATCATATATTGAAGGTTTATGAACACAAACGAATGAACTTTGTACGTGTTTGACATTGTATAATAAGAAAATGGTATAAACGGTAAAATATTACAAAATAAAAGGGAAAGCAATCAATGGTCAGACCAGGACCCACGGTCAGACGAACAGAAATGTGAGGCAACAACACTATCGATAAAATGCTTTAAAATTTGAAATATTCTAATACTGAATTTAAAAAGGCTATGGGTTCAGGAATTGATAATGAACATTTGTGCACAAAATGACACATCCTTCGCAAAAGTATGTCATGACAAATTAACTTACGAGTAGCGGAAGCGAAACAGGTGTGCAAGTGAATTAATAACCTTAACACCAAAAAAGAGAAAAAAGCAGCTGGATACGTATGCGGTGTGGTGAAGTGATCGCGACTCTAACAGATCACCTACCAATCAAGTGCTCTCTCTCTCTCTCTCTCTCTCTCGCCAAGTGCTTGTTGCGAAGGCCGTTGTCGTCCCATCTAGGCTGTGCCTGGATGACCTTTGATACTTATCGCATGTTCTTTCTTTATATGGTCTATATATCTATATATCTATCTATCTGGCTGTCTGTCTGTCTATCTATCTATCTATCTATCTACCTATCTATTTGTTTGTCTGCCTGTTTATCTCCATGCTTTTGAGAAAAATTCGCTCTGTAGACAAAGAATTACCACGACAAGGATGTCGCTCTATACTGTGGTAGCTGCAACACCAGATAATTTGCAGTCAATTAATCAGCTCCCCACACAATATTCTTGACATCACAGTGAGGCTTAGATTCATGGGATTTAGGCAAAAAAAAAAAAAAAAAAAAAAAAAAGAAATGAAAATAAGGACTGGGGCAACTTCAGCCATCCAGAGTTGTAGAAAGTGACTAGAGGGAGGTCGAGTGGTGTAGGCTACAGCTAGATGCAGTGACCGCGAAAACTAATGGAGATAAATGACAAAGGTCTAATGGTGAAACTGGGAGACAAGCCGACAGTCGCACTGAGAATTAATAGTTAGAGAGGGTGGACAGCAAGATTTCAGAATGGAGGTAAGGAAAAAAAGCTGAAAAGTTGGTGAAGGGCACCTCGCTACTGACACCCTTCTGTAATGCAACAGTGCACCACTTGTCGTGAGGCGACTTGTTAAACCCCTACTGAGAGTTTACGAATGGCCACTGAAGTCTACTTACAGAGACAGAAAGATGCTCTACCACGAATCCAACCATTGTATGCGAACATTTTGCAAATAAACTAGTGTGTTTAGGCCTAGGTTCATTAAATGTCGTGAACCATGTGGGTTTATTGTTAAAACATTAACGTATTTAGCACTATCGACTTTCTTTTAGAAATACTTATTACTATGCTGTTTTAACAACTGGACTTGTAGATTCTCTTTCAGAAAGATAAGGACGTAACTGATAAACATATTGGTGCGTATTGTGTCTAATGTATACGGTACTTTAGTGTCCGTCGATATGAATTTCTAATTTCGATATGAATTTCTCATGTATCTTTTAGTGTGGTAGCGCCGTCAGTGCACCTCGTGCGGAGGACTGTAGGCATTACTTACGGTTCTTTGCAGCTTCCCTTCGATCGGCCCCTAGCTTCAACCCTTTTCCGTTCATATTCTCCTTCTTCCAACTTACTTTCCATTCTCTCCAAACTATTGATTCACAGTGTAACTGCTTTGAGGTTTTCCTCCTGTTGCACCGTTCAAATCTTTCTGCTCTCAGTTTCCGTTTCATTGCTGAATGACCTCGCAGATCCTAGCGCTTGACCTTCGTCCTAAGGTTTATATTATCTTCTTTTATCTTTATTACATCTGGTGCACTTCAGTTTTCTGTAAAATGTAGTAATGACTAAGGAGCTTCTGACATACTATCGGATTTTGTACCGTGGAGCATGACTTCACTGTGTGTGTTTTATGAAACTGCCTTTTCGCACTGCGTCTTCGCAGGAATCAATATTTTATCTTTTTTCACGTGTTGCTGTTCAATGTTTTTGGTGTCTCCATGTAGGAACTTATTTAGTCTTTCCTGGAATGTTCATTTTCAGTTCATTTTTAACTGATTTCTCCCCCCCCACAACCTTCACTCTTCTTCTCTACGACTGATTGCAGCCATTCATTTTGCAACTCGATGTTACCTGGAGTGCTATGTGATAAGAAAATGCCAGTCAAGCTAAAAGTCAAGATATATAACCAGTGTTAATGTATGGAGAAGAAACATGGGGTCTAAGAAGAAAAGAGGAAGTAAAGCTTGAGAGAACAGAGATGGAAATGCTTGAGAGATAGGAAAATGATGAAATAAGAAGGGCAGGCTTAGTAAAGATTACAGAGGTGATAAGACAGTCACGATTGAGATGGTATGGGCATGTGTTGAGGATGGATGACGAGAGTGAAGAGGGATTGGGAGGAACCTGTTAGAGGAGGATGATCAAGAGGGAGACAGAGAATTAGATGGCAAGATAAAGTGAAGGAAGATATGGAGAGTATCTATATATATATATATCTAATAAAAGGAGCCCATAAAAACACCAAAATGTAGAGAGAAAAGTACTATATTTCAGAGACTGCTGTCTCTCTCTTCAGGTATATGAATGAGAAAGGTTTACAGAAAAGGTGGTATTTATACCAAGAGATCCGTCCACAAGTAAGCCAATTTAGGTCACCCCCGCTGATAATCTTCCTTTAATCTTCTTAAGCGCTGGTTGAATGAACACTTCGTCGACGACATCTGAGATCCACGCCCCTTTTGAGATGTTCATTACCTGCTTCTCTTTTATTAAGGCCGATTCCATCATTTGACTCTTGTACCGGCAGGTGCTGCTATAAATTACACGTGACAAATTCCAGTTTATTCTATGGTTATGTTCATTTATATGGTAATGAACATCTCAAAAGGGGCGTGGATCTCAGATGTCGTCGACGAAGTGTTCATTCAACCAACGCTTAAGAAGATTAAAGGAAGATTATCAGCAGGGGTGACCTAAATTGGCTTACTTGTGGACGGATCTCTTGGTATAAATACCACCTTTTCTGTAAACCTTTCTCATTCATATACCTGAAGAGAGAGACAGCAGTCTCTGAAATATAGTACTTTTCTCTCTACATTTTGGTGTTTTTATGGGCTCCTTTTATTAGATGGAATTCTGTTGTTACAGAACATTTTTACCAGTCATATATATATATATATATATATATATATATATATATTATATATATATATATAAAGATATATAAAGGAGGAAAATTAAAAACGAGAACTGCCGAGATCTTTCTGTTTCAATGGTACGGGTAAGCATATACAAAAGAACGTTACAGGATTAGCAAAAGGTATAATTAACTTTAAAGAAACGAAAAACTGCCCATTGGCGAGATTAAAGATATCAAAGGAGCCATCCACCCGTGGTCACAGGTAATTTAGTCAGAAAATAATACATTTTGTATTAGTAACAAATAGGTAAACTGTTGAGCAGAAGATTACTTATGTAGGAAATATATTAGCTAGGAAACTATACTAGTAGAGTTTTTGGTAGAGTTTTGGTAGATGAAGGCGAAAGAGAAGTAGAAGAGAAACGCAAACCAGAATGTTTGCAAATACGACACTCGTAAAACGCAGAAAAAGACATAAAAAAAATTGATGATGCAAGCTGTTAGAACTAATAACAAGTGGGTGGGAATGGACTGCCCACAGTACGCCCTGATTTGTTAGATGTCGTCGCCGGAAGTAGTAGGCGTTGAAGATTATCCAATTATGAAGAATTAGGGTGGTCTCCAGAAGAAATAAAAGGTGGAGCTAGGAATCAGAAATGGATCCAGAGCTCAGTTGGAATGAAAGAAAAGTTTAGTTAAGAACTCACTTCTGGACGCATAACTTATGTCGGTTTATATTCCGTTTACTCTGTGTCAAATGTGTGTGATAGTACAGTGAATTTGTGTGTTACAATAATAATTAAGAAAAGGAAACGTGGTGTTTAACTTGCCCAGAATCCTAAAGGAAACCGAACTCACCGATTATAAAACCAGCCTTCTGAGATCCAGAAAAATCAAACGAGAAAGAATTAAATGATATTAAATGAGGTTAAATGAGAAATCAGCGAGAAGTCCAGAAGAACAGAGAAGTATACCTTGTATAAGACTATAAGTTCCTAAGAGATAGAAACCACAACCCAGTATAGATAAAGGGTATCCCCATATAACAAATTAACCAAATACAAACCAAAACTAAAAGAGAAGCAAATACAAACCAAAACTACAAAAGGAAAAGACTTCATAATACAATACCACCACAACAAAACAATACACTTTGTATTAAAACAAGGTGAATTATTTTCTCATTCTCGCTATATTTATATCCTATGTTCGTTTCTCACTCATTGTCTGAACACTTTTGTAAATTCTAGCCTTCTGGATTTTGCTAATTTTGTACTGTCTGTTTGTATATACCTCTTTGTTCGTAAAACAAAAGGTATTGTTTTCTGACTAAAACTTTTAAATCTTTAATCTAGCCCACAGGCATTTTTTCGTTTCTTTAAAGTGAATTGGACCTTTTGTTAATCCTGTAATGTCCTTTTGTATCTGCTTACCTGTACTGTGTTTCTCACTGTTCTGATCCGTCTTGCCGCAAGAAAGTTCTTGTGACATATATTTAAAATAGGTATGTAGCTACATAGAAAGAGAGACAAACACTCGCACGCGTATATATGTATATTTATTAGCTGACCGACCTGGCACTGCCCGAGATAACTGAATGACAACCAATATACTCTCTCTCAATATTTCCTTCTGTCTTCTTCCTAAAACCACCTCTACTTTCTCTCTCACTTCCTCTCCCTCTCACCCCCATAATCTCTTCTCCTCCCTACCAACCACTCTGCTCTCTTCCTCTATTTCTCTCTTTCTCCCCAACCCTCTCTGATTCTTTCCCTTTCTTCTCCCTAACAACTCCTCTATTCTCTTTCTCTGTCACCCCCCTTCCCTCTTTGGTGCCATTGATGTCTTACCTCCACAGTATTCTTTTCCAGATAGTCAGTCGTATGTATACCGAAATTGGGGTTATCCACCTGTTATGGCGGCCTTTGTTGCTAGTGATGTCTTACCCCCACAGTGCTAATTTCAAGATAGTAAATCATATGTATACGTTGTTTGGTTGAAATTGTTCAATGAATTTCAGTTATGCTGGCAAAGACACATACGTACATACATAAATGCATCCATTCATTTTATATAACATATACATATATATATATATCTTATATTATATATATATATATATATATATAGATATATATATATATACTATATATATATATATATATATATAGATATTATGACGGAACGTCACAATTATTTGTAAAAAATAAAAACTATGTAAATAATTTTGTGTAACTATGAAATTATCGGGTGTTTAATGTTCAACGCCATCTATTTTCAGTTATGTTAACTATTCTACATTATCTTTGGTTTCTTTTCCTTAACTTAGTCATACAGATATTTGCATTCCTTAGCTTTCGTTACACTTGTAAATTGTATTTTTCGTTAGAGAACTATTCAGTGCAGTGTTGAAAACATCTTTTTCTTTTGCTTATCATAATTAGTGTTTTTGTGATATTACGTGTGAAAGTAATTATATTGGAATTTAAGTTTTTTATTTAAGTATTAAATTAACGATTGTCTTTAGTGTTTAATTAAGATCCTGCTGGATTGGAGAGGTAATTAAAAGTGGTTAAAATAGAGGTGAAAATAAATAATAAGTGAAGCAGACAAAATGAATATTTTTGTTGGTGGTGATATTTTAAATTTATGAGGGATAATTGAGTGATTACAGACCAGCAACATCCCCACACCTAGCCACCAGGCAAGATTCACTCAAGTCCCGTCATAAGTGGGGCCTGACCGGGATTGATCTAGTCTTTTTGTTTGTGACTATTAAAGTGCAAGGAACTTGAATGCGTTGTTTACAAAAGTGATTTGTGTTTTTATTGACGGTTTTCTTTATTTTCTTAATCCAGCATTTCATTTCATTTCACACGTACGCTGAATGGTTCTCTCACTCAAAATCGGTATCTGTAAAATAAAGGATAAACCAGTAATTAAATATTAATTGGTTGGGTTCTGTGCTATGTAGCCCTTCTACTCCCGCCTTATTTTACGAGCCAAAATCAAGGTTCTCTTCTGCCATAAACTACTTCTTACATACATATTGTGCTAATCTAGATATCATGTTTGTGTGCTATCGTGAGATCTTCGATCACTAATTGATCTCGGCCTTTATGTTGGCCATCCAATTTCAGTTAATCTATTTTCAGACTATGTATTCTATTTGCGGTCTCTTTGAAATTGTCTTGAGAAATTGTTGTAAACTTCATTATGTTTACTAACATTTGGTTATTTCTTGCTGTCAAATGTGTCTATATTTAAATTAATGGCATAACCTAGTGTGAATATAAGACATTGATATAATCTCGCTCTATTAACATTACTTGGGGTAATCCTTCAGATTGTCGTTTAATTTGGAGAAATTTATGAACGATATAAACGGAGAAATTTTGAGTTTACGTTATGCCAAGAAACAGGAATTATTGTCTGTAGCCCAGAGATGTGGTCTTGAGGTCGATCCAAAACATGTGAAAGCTGTCATTATTGGTAAAATCCTGCAATTCTTAATAGATAAGGGAATCTTCGAAGATGATGATGAGGACGTCGATGATTTGCGATCCCTTACTGGAGTATATACCACCCCTGGAATAGATCCGAAAATGGAAAAGTTGCGTCTTCAAATACAATTGGAACAAGAACAACAGAAAACTGCTGCAGAACAACAGAAAACTGCTGCACTAGAACTTCAAAAGCAACAAGAAACTGCTGCACTAGAACTTCAAAAGCAACAAACTGCTGCACTAGAACTTCAAAAACAACAGGAACTATTGGCATTGGAGTATGAACACAAGTGTAAAGTGGCTGAACTAGAGATACAAAAGGAACAGAAATCGGCAAATATACAGGTTAAGCTGAAAACTGATGGAGAGATACCCAGTAAGTTCGACATACTCAAAGCTAAAAAACTACTTCCTGATTTTGATGAAAAGGACCCAGAGGTCTTCTTTACAACTTTCGAAGACACTGCTAAAACCTTGAAGTGGCCTCAGGAGCAATGGGTAATGGTTGTCAGAAATCAGTTCAAAGGTAAGGCAGCATATGTTATCTCTCAGATGGTTAACGTAAAGGAGTATGATGTGATTAAAAAGGCAGTTTTAGATGTTTATGCCATCACAGCTGAAGGTTATCGGCAACAGTTCCGCCACTCTTACAAAATGCCTTCACAAACTTTTTTTGAATTTTGTAATGACAAAGTTAGGCAATTTACAAAGTGGTTGCAAAAGACAGGTGTTTCAGATTTTGAATCCTTAAAAAATCTTATCCTAATGGAAGAGTTTATTAGGAAATTGCCAAGTAACATTGCTACCTTCATTCTCGAAAAGGGAGAAACCAACTTGTTGAAAGCAGCCAGTTTAGCTGATGATTATTACTTGATCCATAAAACATTTAAACCATTTAACAAGTCTACTTCTTCTCCATCATCCACAGCATACTGTTCCTATTGTAAGCAGGAAGGGCATCCCATAGAGAACTGTCCTAATCCTTCGTGCAAGAAGTCTGATGTTGGAAAGAATTCTTCGAACCCTAATAGGAAGGATAATAAGAAAACATTTCATGTTGCTGCTCAAGAATTAGATGAGGACGTCTTCTTTGTAGCTCTGCCCTCACAGGACTTCAAACTGAGACATGAGTATATTACCGTTTCTGACCTCAGTACCACCAAATCCATGCCTTTGGCAGAGGTGAATTTACAGTGTCCTTACTATCAAGGTAATGTTTTAATTGCAGTTTCACGAGATCCTTTGCCTTGTTCATCTATCCAGCTTTTAATTGGTAATGATCTTGCAGGGGCCATTGTTAATCCAGTAGTATCTGATCCTGATATTCTTATAGAAAATGAGTCCAATAAATTAAATAATGCTGTTATTCAAATGGCACCAATTAAGCCAATTGTTATAGATAATGGCAATAGAGTAGAGAAGACATTAGACCTTATAAATATGACCAAATCAAACTTCAAGGACTTGCAGAATAAAGATCCTGTCCTTAAGGCTCTTTTGGGATTTGAAGAAAGTTGCAGACCCAGATGATAATCCCAAAACTCCTTACTTTTTATCTTGATAACGATTTGCTTTTTCGACATTTTAGGTCCTCCAAAGCACCAGCAACCACAACATGGTTTGACTGTCATCAACTTGTTGTACCAATCTCTCTAGTTCCAGCTCTTCTTGAATTAGCCCACTCTCATGTGAACCACTTTGGAGTCAACAAGACTTACTCTACCTTGGCTGAAGACTTCTTCTGGCCTGGGATGAAGAAGGACATTCAACAATTTATTAAAGCATGTCATCATTGCCAGACTACAGGCAAACCCAATGAGAGACTTCCACCAGCTCCTCTTCAGCCCATATCCGTACCAAAGTTTCCATTTGAGAGGTTATCATAGATTGTGTTGGCCCAATGCCTAGGACTAAGCAAGGTAATGAGTATTTACTTACTGTTCTTTGCCCAACAACTAGATATCCCATAGCAGTGCCAATAAAGAATATAAATGCTAAAACTATAATTGGTCAACTTGTCAAAACTTTCACAACCTATAGATTTCCAAAGACATTGCAATGTGATAGAGGCACAAACTTCACTAGTAAGCTTTTTCAACAAGCTATGAGAGAATTCAATATTCATAACATATATGCTTCTGCTTATCATCCCCAAAGTAACGGTGCCCTAGAAAGGGTTCACCAAACTATTAAAAATCTACTTCGGAAGTATATGCAGGAAACTTCCGAACAGTGGGATAAAGACATTGATCCTCTGATGTATATTATACGAAGTGTACCACAAGAGTCCACTGGAGTGTCCCCTTTCGAATTAACGTTCGGAAGAAAGCCCCGAACCACTCTCAGTATGGTGAAGGAAAATCTAATTCACAACAAGGAAGAGGAGATTACAAACATTTTGTCATATCTACAGGACTTAAAAGATAAAATTGTATCACTTCATGTATTTGCTAATACTAATCTTTTGCATTCCCAGGAGAAGATGTCCCGCTTATATGATAAAAGGGCAAAGCTTCGTGTTTTTCAGCCAGGAGATGAGGTGCTTGTCTATCATCCCATACCCGGTTCCCCTTTACGTGAAAAATTTATGGGACCTTACAAAGTGCTTCAAAGAATTTCTAAGGTAAACTATGTTCTCTCTACTCCTGATCGTAGACGATCAAAGCAACTAGTGCATGTGAATTTGTTGAAGGCATATCAAACACCTACTCAAATGGTAAGTCATCTCTCAATTTCTTCTGGGGCGAAAATACTACCACTAGAGGAAACTTCCTCAGAATTGCTCCTAGATCTCCCTGAAGATGATCAACTAATTAACTGGAAAGACAACACCAACAGTCAGATTTTAAAATCCTTGCCCAGTTATTTTACAGGAATACCATCTCCTCAGAGAAAATTACTATCTCAATTGCTCTCCAGGTTTCATGATGTATGTTCTGACAACTTGCAGGGAAGTCAAACCATTCAACATGACATCGTCATCGAGTCAGGTGTTACTCCCATACGCCAGACGTACTACCGTATGGTATGCAAGAAGTTGGACTCGTTGAAACAAGAGGAACAGTATTTACTAGATAATGACCTTGCAGAACCAAGTACTTCACCATGGGCTTCACCCTGTCTCCTAGTACCTAAACCTAATAATCAACTAAGACTCTGTACTGATTATCGCAAGTTAAATAAGGTAACCGTTAAAGATTCATTCCCATTACCTAGAATCAATGATATCCTTGATAGCATTGGTAATAAGAAAATTCTTACACGGATAGACTTAATGAAAGGCTATTACCAAGTACCTCTAACTCAATCTGCTAAAGATATCTCGTCATTTATAACTCCATTTAGGTTATTCTCTTATAAGGTCATGCCATTTGGTTTAACTAATGCGCCTGCCACCTTTCAAAGGATGATGTCAGAGGTAATAAGAAATATGAAAGACACTTACGTATATATGGATGACGTGGTGGTAGCTAGTGACGACTGGGACGAACACCTGCAGACCCTCGAAGAACTCTTCCATCGCTTCAGATCTTCAAGGTTAACAGTTAATTTGGCCAAGAGTGCCTTTGGGAGAGCTAAGGTAACTTATCTAGGGCATACCATCGGAGGTGGAAGTATAAAGCCCAAAGACGCCAACATTGCAAGTATACTTGATTATCCAATTCCAACAAACAAGAAAGAGTTAAAATCATTTCTAGGAATGACTTCATACTATTCTCTCTTTATTAAGAACTACTCTGAAATCACAGCTGCTTTATATAATTTAACATCTCCAAAGATCTCTTTTTATTGGGAAGAAAATCATCAACAGCTCTTTAATAATCTTGAAAGAGTATTTATATCTAAACCCATTCTTAAAGCCCCAAACTTTAATCAAGATTTTTTACTCCAAGTAGATGCAAGCAATTCGGGATATGGTGCAGTACTACTACAGATGTCATCAGCTTGCAAATCTGGAGATGAGCCGCCACTGGACTACTTGTTTCCAGTATCTTATTTCTCAGGCTCATTCAAAGGTTCACAAATTAGATGGGCAACCATAGAAAAGGAGCTTTTTGCCATCATAGCTGCTCTTTGTCACTTTGCTCCATATTTAGAATGCAACCACAAGGTTGTCGTCTATACAGATCATCGACCTTTAACCTTCCTGGATAGATCACGACTACTAAACGACAAATTGTTACGCTGGTCGTACTATCTAACAAGATATAATCTTGAGCTCCGAGCGATCCCAGGACATCAAAACAAAATTGCAGACGCATTATCCAGACTTCCCGCTGTCTCTCATCCCAGCCATCCTAAGTAGGATGCTCTTTGGGGGGAGGATCTATGACGGAACGTCACAATTATTTGTAAAAAATAAAAACTCTGTAAATAATTTTGTGTAACTATGAAATTATCGGGTGTTTAATGTTCAACGCCATCTATTATCAGTTATGTTAACTATTCTACATTATCCTTGGTTTCTTTTCCTTAACTTAGTCATACAGATATTTGCATTCCTTAGCTTTCGTTACCTTGTAAATTGTATTTTTCGTTAGAGAACTATTCAGTGCAGTGTTGAAAACATCTTTTTCTTTTGCATATCATAATTAGTGTTTTTGTGATATTACGTGTGAAAGTAATTATATTGGAATTTAAGTTTTTTATTTAAGTATTAAATTAACGATTGTCTTTAGTGTTTAATTAAGATCCTGCTGGATTGGAGAGGTAATTAAAAGTGGTTAAAATAGAGGTGGTTTAAAATAGAGGTGAAAATAAATAATAAGTGAAGCAGACAAAAAGAATATTTTTGTTGGTGGTGATATTTTAAATTTATGAGGGATAATTGAGTGATTACAGACCAGCAACATCCCCACACCTAGCCACCAGGTAAGATTCACTCAAGTCCCGTCATAATATATATATTATTATATATATATCTAATATAAATATAATATTTAAGTAATATTAATCTCTGTTGTATATATCTAATAATCACATAATATATAGATATATATATTAAATATATCATATATACTCTATATATATATATATATATATATATATATATATATATATATATATATATATATTGTGGTTGTATTGTGTTATGAAGTCTTTTTCCTTTTGTAGTTTTGGTTTGTATTCAGTTTTGTGATATGGGGATACCCTTTATCTATACTGCTTTGTGGTTTCTATCTCTCATAGGAACTTATTGTTTTATAATGTAGAATACTTAACTGTTCTTCTGGACGTCTTGCTGATTTCTCATTTAATTCTTTTTCATTTAAATTCTTTGATCTCAGGAGGCTTTTGACATGAGTCCGGTTTCCTTTAGGATTCTGGGCAAGTTAAACACCACGTTTCTTTCTTAATTATTAATGTAACACACAAATTTACTGTTCTATC
>NC_087218.1:17709784-17724784 GCF_015104395.2 Macrobrachium nipponense | reverse complement strand
TATTTGGACCGTGGATTCTAAATTTGACTATCATTAAAGTTACTAATGTTTCAGAAGATATGAAGCAACTGAATTTCGGAAAGGGGAAACTCGAACTCTAAAAAGGTTTAATTAGTAAACCCAACTTATATACTGGTAAAGATACGGTTAATATAATATAAGCAGGGTGACTATTTAGTCTAGTTAGTGTAGTAAAATAACATTGCTTGGCAATTAACACTACAATTCCCGGCGCGGAGCTAGTTTCTCGGTGATGTGCGGACTTCGCGGCAACCCTGAATACAAGGCTGATTTAAGAAAAAGGTTAAATCAATAAATTACGTTAATTTGACAGTTCCCGAAAGAATAAAATTCCGAGATTTTCGAAGTCTTCAGATCCTGAAGCCTTCCCTGGCCCTGACGACATCGTCAAGGAGACTGATCCAAGGCCCGAGACATCGAAAGAGTCAAATTCTGAGGAACTCCATCGTGGAAGAGGAGGAAGAGCGAAAGGAGACTTTGAAGTCTCCGGCGGAACAAATCGAAACTTCGTGTCAGATTTGAAAACTAACCTGAGACCGAGGCGTCTTAGTCGGCATATGTAACAATGTATACAAAAGCTCTTAAAATTGCAAATTTTGCTAAGATGAAATTGGTTCAACTTCATCAGTTGTTTGGCTGCGGGAATACAGATGTTCCCGTCAGAAATGCTGTTAATAAATTGGCTCTATTCTTATTAGGAACGGTGTTTACCCTTGTACCTATTGGAGATATGATTTCATACTGGAAAGAGAAGGCAATATCGCCCTCTTCATCTACACGGACTCTTAACCACGGCACCGAAGAGATAATCTCTGCCCTCAAGGATTTCTATGATAAACAGATTCAGGAAATGAAGGCTGATCATAGGAATGAAATTCAGGCAATAAAAGACGAGTGTTCTTGTCTGAAGGAGATGCTGGAGGAAAAAGACGAATTTATTCAGATAGTTATGAAGAAGATTGAAAGGCCCCTGAAGACAGCCACAACAGGTCAAAAGGGCCGGGAGAATAAGAAAGAAGAAAAGGCCAAAAAGGAAAGCAATGAATTGGCAGAGGCAATGAAGGAGATAGCTAAACTAAAAGAAGATCTAGAGCAACTCCGGAGGGAGGTGAGAGCTGGACGGATGAACGAAAAGGATGCCAAGCAATCGGGAAATGGGCCACACAAAGTTGGAGAGGAAAACCTGCATCCACAAAGCAGATTCTGGGCAGGATTTGCAACCGACCCTAACCTCTCTGAGTTGGATGTCTATTCATTGATGAAGAGAGATTCGACGAGACAAAATAGTGACACTGAAGACCATGGTGATGAAAGTAATTCTTCACGCACAAAAAGAAAATGTCGGGAAGTCTGTGAAAGCAAAACTGTCACGAGGAACGGGAATAAAATACAGCGTTGGAATTGGAAAATGAACAGAAAGTTAAAACGTCAAGCTAAACATGACCCTATGTGGGATGAACTTCGGGAAGAGCTTAAAGAATGGCAAAAGCTTTCTAATTCAGAGGAAATACCCGAGGAGGAGATACAGGGCATACTTGACGACATGGAACAGATGCTTAGGAAGGAACTAGAGAAGGTGAATAAGGAGGAAATAGGAGAGGTGGAAATAGAAGAGGACATACTTGAGGACATGGAACAGATGCTTAGGAAGGAACTAGAGAGGTTGAATAAGGAGGAAATAGGAGAGGGGGAAATAGAGGAGGACATACTTGAGGATATGGAACAGATGCTCAAGAAGGAAATAGACGAGCTGGATCTGGAGGAAATAGAAAAGCTGCTTGAGGGAGACATAGAGGAGGACATGCTTGAGGAGATAGAAAAGTTGCTTAAGGAGGAGCTACAAGACATACTTGAGGATATGGAGAAGGGGCTTGAGGAGGAAGAAGAGGTGCTCAAGGAGGATGATCCAGAGGAGATATTTGAGGATACAGAAATACTTGAGGCGATAAGGCAGATACTCCAGGAGGAGAAGGCTCAAATGCACTCTAAAAGAAGGTGGGGAAAGAATGCATGGAAGTCCATCATTCGGGAGCATAAGGAGAGAAAGGCTGACAAAAGGGCCGAAAAAAAACTGAGGAAACGGCAATTAATCTCTACAAAACGGAAAGAGGAGAGAAAGACCCAAAGAGAAGCTGAAAACAGGTGGGTCAGTAGGGTAAAGAGAAATATCATGCATCGACATGAGGAGAGAAAGCATCAAAGAAAATCTGAGGACTATAAGTTTAGGATAGCTGAACAAGAAAGGAGAAAGGAGGCAAAAAGATTTCTTAAGGAAGAAAAGGAAAGGAGGGCCCAATCAAAGGCTAGAAAAGATAGGCTGGAGAAGGAAATGAGATTGAAAAGGAAGCAAGAGCACAAGAAGAGAAAGGCTTTAGAACGAGAAATGAGAAAGGAGGCAAAAAGAGCTTTTAAGGAAGAAGAAAAGGAAAGGAAGGCCCAAATAAAGGCTGAAGAAGACAAGATGAGGAATGAAAGGAGATACAAGATACAGCAAGAACGCAAGAAGAGGAGGGCTCTAGAAAGCCTTGAAATACGGAGGATAAATCGTGAATTACGGGAGATGGTGAGAAGGAAAAAAGACTTAGATATGTATAAATTACCCCTAAATTCTGTAGAAGCCCTAATTCTTGAATACATTTGGTCCTTCTTGGAAGAACCTGCATTGCTCTCTTTGTATCTGAGACATCCTACAAATCCCAATTACAACCTGAATGTTCTGGAGGAGCGTTGGAAAAACAGGAAAAAAGATAGAAAGGCAACACGCTCTTACCAGTAGGTTTGGATATGGAAGAGGAATTCTGGAGGGAAATATGAATTAATAAAAAAGAAGAAAATTGAAAAGACAGGCAACAACCACATAGACCACAAGAGGGAAAGCAAGAAGAAGAACCCTCTGCAGGGAAGAAGGTGGGGAGGGAAGTTCTAGCAATCCCCACCTACATTGTCCAACAGCCTTGGGCACAACTCCCTTTTGATCTTGAGCCAGTAGACTCCTGCTTGAGTACCCCATCCACATTCCAGGCACAAGGAACTTCCAGCAGCCCCCCAACTGCTTTCGGTCCACTAGCCTTAGGCACAACCCCCAGTAGTCTTGAGCCAGCACATGTCCACTTGAGTATCCAGTCCACATTCCAGGGCCAGGCAGCTTCCAGCAGCCCCCCAACTGCTTTTGGTCCACCAGCCTTGGGAGCTTCCAAGGAGAGTGAACTTCCAGCAGCCCCCCACTGCTTTTAGTTCACCAGCCTTGGGTGCTTCAAGGAAGAGTGGACTTCCAGCAGCCCCCCAACTGCGGACTGGAGCCTCAAGTGGACATGTGCTAGCTCAAGACGACTGGGGAGTTCCAGTGGACCTAAAGCAGTTTGGGGGCTTTTGGAAGTTCACTGTCCCTGGAATACAGACAGGAGATTCAAGCGGACATTTGCTGGCTCAAGCCTGTTATCATCCAGAATGGTCCAAAGGAGCTTAGGAAAAAGTGGAAAAGAGATAGAAAGGCAACAAGCACAGACCACAAGAGGGAAAGCGTGAAGAAGAACCCACTGCAGGGAAGAAGGTGGGGAGGGAAGTTCTAGCAATCCCCACCTACATTGTCCAACAGCCTTGGGCACAACTCCCTTTTGATCTTGAGCCAGTAGACTCCTGCTTGAGTACCCCATCCACATTCCAGGCACAAGGAACTTCCAGCAGCCCCCCAACTGCTTTCGGTCCACTAGCCTTAGGCGCAACCCCCAGTAGTCTTGAGCCAGCACATGTCCACTTGAGTATCCAGTCCACATTCCAGGGCCAGGCAGCTTCCAGCAGCCCCCCAACTGCTTTTGGTCTTCCAGCCTTGGGAGCTTCCAAGGAGAGTGAACTTCCAGCAGCCCCCCACTGATTTTAGTTCACCAGCCTTGGGTGCTTCAAGGAAGAGTGGACTTCCAGCAGCCCCCCAACTGCGGACTGGAGCCTCAAGTGGACATGTGTTAGCTCAAGACGACCGGGGAGTTCCGCCCAATGATAGTAGACCTAAAGCAGTTTGGGGGGCTGTTGGAAGTTCACTGTCCCTGGAATAGAGACAGGAGACTCGAGCCTGTCATCATCCAGAATGGTCGGGAGCAGCTTAGGAAAAAGTGGAAAAGAGAGAGAGAGGCAACATATTCTCACCAGGAGATTCAGATGTGGAAGAGGACAGCGACAAGCAGATAAACAACCAGATGGAAAGGGCAAGGGAAATCACTTTGCAGGGAAGAAGGTGGGGAGGGAACTTCTAGTAACCCCCCCTACTTTGTCCACCAGCCTTAGGCACAACTCCCTGGTCTTGAGCCAGTAGACTCTCGCTTGAGTATCCAGCCCACATTCTAGGCACAGGGAACTTCCAGCAGCCCCCCAACTGCTTTTGGTCCACCAGCCTTAGGCACAACTCCCAGTAGTCTTGAGCCCGCAAATGGCCACTTGAGTATCCAGTCCACATTCCAGGGGCAGGCAGCTTGCAGCAGCCCCCCAACTGTTTTTGGTCCACCGGCATTGAGAGCTCCCAAGGAGTGAACTTCCAGCAGCCCCCAAACTGCGGACTGGAAACTCAAGTGGCTCAAGACCACTGGGGTGTTCTGCACAAGGGTAGTGGACTTAAAGTTGTTGGGGGTCTGCTGGAAGTGCACTGTCCCTGGAATACAGACAGGAGACTCAAGTGGACATGTGCTGGTTCAAGACCACTGGTAGTTCTGCCTTAGACTGGTGGACTGAAAGCAGTTGGGGGCTACTGGAAGTTTTCTGGGAATGGAATGTGGACTGGACTCTCAAGTGAGTATGAGCTGGTTCAAGATCACCAGGAATTATGCCCAAGACTGGTGGACTGAAAGCTGTTGGGGGCCTGTTGGAACTTACCTGACTATGAATTAAGGACTGGGGATTTAAGCGGACATGTACTGGCTCAACATCACTGGGACCTGCACCCAACGCTATTGGACCAAAAGCAGTTAGAGGTAGCTGGAACTTCACTCCTCTGGAACAGTCCAAGGCTAGTAGACTGAAAGCAGTTGGGGGCTGCTGGAAGTTCCTTGGCCCTGGACTGTGGATTGGGGGCTCACACTGACGTCTGCTGGTTCAAGACCACAGGTATTCCCGTGTAAGGCTGATGGACTGGAAGCAGTTGGGGTGCTGATGGAAATTTTCTGGCAATAGAATGTGGACTGGACTCTGAAATGGATGTGTGTTTGGTTAACATTACCGGGATCTGCGCCCAAGGCTATTGGACCAAAAGCAGTTGGGAGGCAGGGTGCTGGAGCTTCCCTGCTCTGGAAGCATCCGAGGCTGGTGGACTGAAACCAGTTGTGGTCTGCTGGAACTTACCTGACTATGGATAGTAGACTGGGGACTCAAGTGGATGTGTGCTGGCTCAACACCACCGGGGCCTGCATCCAAGGATATTAGATGAAAAGTAGTTGGGGGGCTGCTCGAACTTCCCTGCTCTGGAAGCATCCAAGGGCAGTTGACTGAAAGCAGCTGGGGGGCTGCTGGAAGTTCCCTGGCCCTGGTATGCAGATTAGAGACTCAAATGTACATGTACTGTCTCAGGACCACTGGTAGTTACACCTGAGGCAGTTGGGGGCTGCTGGAAATTTCCAGGTAATGGATTGTGGACTTTACTCTCAAGATGATGTGAGCTGGCTCAAGACCACCAGGAATTAGGCTCAGATCTGGTGGAAGAAAGCCGTTCAGGCGCTGCTGGAACTTACCTGACCATGGATTGAGGACTGGATATTCAAGCGGACATGTACTGGCTCAACACCACAGGACCTCCATCCAATGCCATTGGACCAAAAGCAGTTAGGAGTTGCTGGAACTTCACTCATCTGGAAGCGTCTAAGGCTGGTGGTGGACTGAAAGCAGATGGGGGCTGCTGGAAGCTCCCAGGCCCTGGAATGCAGATTGCAGACTCAAGCGGATGTGAGCTGTGCTCAAGACCACCTCAAGTTATGCCTGATAATGGTGGACTGAAAGCAGTTGGGGGCTGCTGGAACTTCCCTGCTCTGGAAGTGTCCAAGCTCGTCGACCGATAGCACTTTTTGGGGGGCTGCTGGGAATTTCCTTGCTATGGAATGCGAACATGACTCTTCAGCATTTGTGAACTGTCTCAACATCACCGGGCATAACTTGAGGTGGTCTTGAGCCAGTTCACATCCGCTTGAGTCTGCTATCTGCATTCCAGGGCCTGGGAACTTCCAGCAGCCTCCATCTACTTTCAGTCCACCACCAGCCTTGGACGTTTCCAGATGAGTTAAGTTCCAGCAACTCCTAACTGCTTTCGGTCCAATAGCGTTGAGTGCAGGTCCCAGAGATGTTAAGCCAGTAAATATCTGCTTAAATCCCCAGTCCTCAATCCAGATTTGGGCATAATTCCTGGTGGTCTTGAGCCAGCTCACATCATCTTACGAGTAAAGCCCGCAATACATTACCTGGAAATTTCCAGCAGCCCCCAAATGCCTCAGGTGTAACTACCAGTGTTCCTGAGCCAGTACATGTCCATTTGAGTCTCTAATCTGCATACCAGGGCCAGGGAACTTCCAGCAGCCCCCCCAACTGCTTTCAGTCAACTGCCCTTGGATGCTTCCAGAGCAGGGAAGTTTGAGCAGCCCCCTAACTACTTTTCATCCAATATCCTTGGTTGAAGGTCCCGGTGGTGTAGAGCCAGCACACATCCACTTGAGTCCCCAGTTTGCTATCCATAGTCAGGTAAGTTCCAGCAGGCCCCCAATTGGTTTCAGTCCACCAGCCTCGGATGCTTCCAGAGCAGGGAAGCTCCAGCACCCTGCCTCCCAACTGATTTTGGTCCAATAGCCTTAAGCTCAGATCCCGGTGATGTTAAGCCAGCACATGTCCATTTCAAGAGTCCAGCTTCCGGTCCATCAGCCTTACACCGGAATACCAGTGGTCTTGAGCCAGCAGATGTCAGTGTGAGTCTCCAATCCACATTCCAGGGCCAGGGAACTTCCAGCAGCCCCCCAACTGCCTTCAGTCCACAAGCTTTGGATGCATCCACAGCAGCCCTCCAACTGCTTTTGGTCCAATAGCCTTGGGCGCAGGTCCAAGTGCAGGTGTTGTTGAACCAGCACACATCCGCTTCAGTCCTTAGTCCTTAATCTATAGTCAGGTATGTTCCAGCAACCCCCAACTGCTTTCTGTCAACCAGTCTTGAACTAAAACCAGTTGGGGGGCTGCTGGAACTTACCTGACTATGGATAGCTGACTAGGGACAGAAGCAGATGTGTGCTGGCTCAACACCACAGGGACCTGCATCCAAGGATATCGGAATGAAAGCAGTTGGTTGGCTGCTAGAACTTCCCTGCTCTGAAAACAGTTTGCAGGCTGCTGGAAGTTTCTGGTCCTGGAATGCAAATTGGATACTCAAGCAGATGTGTATTGGCTCAAGAACACTGGTAGTTCTGCCTAAGGCTGGTGAACTATTTCCTGACAGTGGAATGCAGACTGGACTCTTAAGCGGATACAAGTTGGCTCAAGACTACTGGGAGTTATGCCTAAGACAGGTGGATTGAAAGCAGTTGGGGATCTCCTAGAACTTCCCTGCTCTGGAAGTATTCAGGTTGGTGAACTGAAAGTAGTTTGGGAGGCTGCTGGAAATTTCTTGGCAACAGCATGCGGAATGGATATTCAAGTGGATGTGAGCTGGGTCAAGACCATAGGGATCTGTGCTTAAGGCTATTGGACTGAAACCCCTTGTGGGAGGGGGGTGGGGAGTGGGGGGGGGGGATGGCTGCTGGATCTTCCTTGCTCATGAAGCATCCAAGGTTGGTGGGTTGAAAGCAGTTGAGTGTGTTGCAGTAAATTTCCTGGCAGTAGAATGTGAACTGGACTCTCAAGAGGACATGAGCTGCCTCAAGACCACTTGGAGGCATTCCTAAGACTGGTGGACTGGAAGCTTCCAAGGCTGATGAACTGAAAACAGTTGTGGGTGCTCATGGAAATTTCCTGGCAATGGAATGTGGTTTGGACTCTCAAGCGGAGGTGTCTAAGACCACTGGGACCTGTGCCCAACGCTATTGGACCTAAGAAGGTGGGGGCTGCTGGAACTTTCTTGCTCTGTAAGCATCCCAGGCTGGTGGACTGAAAGTAGTTGGGGGCTGCTTGAACTTCCCTGCTCTGGAAGCATCCAGGGTTAGTAAACTGAAAGTAGTTGGGGGCTGCTGGAATTTTCCTGGTAGGGTAATGCATTGCGCTGCGGGCACTTGCACGGACTAATGAGCCACTTTTCACTCGATATTTAATCGGTGAAATAAAAATACAATTCAATATTTAAGCATGCCATTCAAAAGATTAAAGTTTCTCAGCAAAATGAGATATATGAAACCGCCATATGAACTAAAATAAGCATGTGAGATCTTCATAAAATGTTCTCAAGGCAGTTTTTTAATCTAATAGGACGTGGTATATGTCTTGCAGACACAGGGTACACACTGGCAGACACATCCTTCCCAGAGCTCATTTTAACAATTATTTGTGTATCTATGTAACGTTTTTTGCTTTTACTCAATATTGCAGTTGTAATCAGCACAATAAAGGAAAATTTTGTTGCCTATATTAGTGAAAATATGAGAAGTCTTATTCCCGCGATCATCTTTTGACCTGAAATGCATTTTTACCTTGTCATTGGTGGTTTTATCCTTACTGCCATCACGGATGAAACTCCACGGTGCTTATTTGATTGTAATTTTACACATTTTTTTTCTGAATTCACTCCAAATTTAACTTAAAATACTTGTTTGTTCATGGTAGGAATAATTTTGTATGTCTGGCAGCCAGAATCCATGAAAAAGAAGGACTTTTTTGCTAGCACTTTTCATTTATTCAAGTCTATATTACTATTTTGACTTTTGAAAAAATGTTTATAATTGTATACCTGAAATAATTTGTTTATAATTTTTGATAATTGTATAGCTGAAACAAATGTAATCTTTAATGCATGCTAGGGATGCCAGTCATCGTTGCCAACGCCGAAGCCTTTACAAACTGTTTCTGTGAATTCTAGATGTCATAGTAATGCAATAATGATAAAATTGCTCTAATATTTATGCATATATATATATATATATATATATATATATATATATATATATATATTACAAATAGATAAGCTAAATTCACTTATTTCCACTGTTTTTTGTAAGTCTTATCCCAAGTTTGGAGGGTAAACACAAAAAAACAATTGGCAACACTATAGCGATATCACAGCAAAACCAATGAAATTTGTGTCAGGCATCTGGTTACTTTTACAACAACGAATATTTTTAAATGAATTATCATGAATATGTTATAAATATATGCAATTCATAACCTTATTCTGGTCTTTAACTAATTATTTAAATGTTATCTACCGCACTCTTCTTCTTCTTTCCGAATAATTGACAAGTTTTCCTGGCCGGATCCAATACACCTCGTCGTTTAGGATTGTTGTGAATAAAGTGTCCCAGCGTCTATGGGTATAAGTGGTGTGCGGATTTAGCACAGGAAATGGAGGTTTTGGACACAAGTGACTCTGCAAACACAGCGATGGCGTCAATCTTCTACACCTAAGGTGTTATAAGTAAAATTTTGAAAGCGTCATGGAGGTTTCATGGAGGTAACTTTGCACCATGCATGGTTACACTTTCATTAACTTGTGTTTAACTGGAAATTATGGCATTATTTTGTGACTTGGAAGAAAACAATTACTTTGAGAGGAAAGTAGAGGTCTCGATCTGTTGTTTCCATGCTGGTTATGATATGACTGGTGTCCAATTTATGATACTGGCAGTGCTAATGTTATTTTTTGGGAAAGTGTCCGCACAGCGGTATAGTGTCCGCCTGTCCGCACAGCGATGCATTACCCTAATGGAATGCGGACTGGACTCTTAAATGGACGTCAAGGCCACTGAGAGTTATGACCATGGCTGGTGGACCGAAAGCAGTTGTGAGCCTGCTGGAACTTTTCTGAATATGGATTAAGGACTGGGGACCTAAGCGGACGTGTGCTGGCTCAACACCACCAGTAACTGCCCAAGGATATTAGATCGAAAGCAATTGGGAGTTATGCCCAAGGCTGGTGGACTGATGTCAGTTAGGGGTCTGCTGGAACTTCCCTGCTCTGGAAGTGTCCAGGGCTGATGGACAGAAAGGAATTAGGGGGCTGCTGGAAATTCCCTGGCCCTGGAATGTAGATTGGAAACTCAAGCGGACGTGTGCTGGTTCAAGATTACAAGTATTTCTGCCTAAGGTTGGTGGACTGAACACAGTTGTGGGGATGCTGGAAATTTCCTGGCAATGGAATGCTGACATGACTGCAGGAAGTTCCCTGGCCCTGGAATGCCTACTGGAGACTCAAGCAGGCATGTGCTGGCTTAAGATCAGAAGTATTTCCACCCAGGGCTGGTGGACTGAAAGCTGTTGGGGGTGGTGGGCGCTATCAATTTTCTGGCAGTGGAAAGAGGACTGCATTCTCAAGTGGAGGTGAGATGGCTCAAGACCCATGGGAGTTTTATGCCCAAGACTGGTGGACTGAAAGCAGTTGGGGGGCTGCTGGAACTTCCCTACTCTAGAAGGGTCCAAGGACGGTGGACTGAAAGCAATTTGGCAGGCTTCTGGAAATTTCCTGGCAATATAAGGCGGACTTCCTCAGCATTCGTGAGCTGCCCCATGAACACCGGGACCTGCACCCAAGGTTACTGGTATGAATGTAGTTGGTTGGGCTGTTGGGACTTCTCTGCTTTGGAAGCATCCATGGCTGGTGGACTGAAAGCAGGTGGTTGGCTGCTGGAATTTCCCTGACTATTATTATGTTTATTGGCCCCCTCGTCTACTCAGCCTTTAGTTAAATTAGTATATTGCTAGAAGCACAGCCATTTTCTCCAAACCAGCTGACTGTAGGAGGGAGAATGCATGCCAGAGAAGGCATTTCTGTTCGGTTTAGGAGCGGGGGAAGAAAATAAGCCATTAACTTAGGCTCAAGCTTAGAGTAAGAAAGGCAGGGCACAGGATTAGATAGGCCTCGATGTGGGCTTTAGGGATTCCTAGCCTAAGACCCCTTTTCCCTCCAAATTACCTGGTTGTGTTTTTTGCATCTTTCAGACAATGCCAGAGGCTGTAGGCACAGCTCAGGCCATCCCAAAACACCCAGCCTTGCCCTCAGTCCAAGCTAGTAACTGCAGTCAGCCTTTGTGTCATCCCACGTGGTTGGAACCCCCATTCATCATCGGGGCACATGGTACCCCTGTGACCTGTTCAAGCTTAAGTCTTCATTGAATATTTCATTTAACACTAGAGTTAAATGTGTTAGATAAAAGTGAATAACTGTAACTTTGTGCAAGAAGTCTTTATTTTATTCTGTGTCTATTCTGGGAACACTTCCAGATCTTTGCAGAGTCACGTGTCATGTCTCCACGCTTGCAAGTGCTTCCTTAACGCAAGATAACTATGAGTGATTTTGGAAACCAGCATTGATGTTAATCTGATTATGGCCAGCTTTTCCCTAATGTGAGAGATAGGGTTGGTCGACGTGCGGACCAGTTGCATTTACTTTTTCCCAGGCCATTTAACGGCCACTTGTAAATAAATAATGTAGACTGATTAGCTGGTTTTTAATGGCGACCTTTCTAGAGTAAAAATAACCAAATCAATCCTTTTTAAGGTAAGTTAGAAGCACTTTACTCTCCATTATTCCCTCTTTTAGTCTTCCTTTGCGTATTTGGGTTTTCAAGGCTACCAATACGTAAGACTATGGATAGTGGACTGAGGACTCAAGCGGGTGTGTGCTGGCTCAACACCACCGGGACCTGCGCCAAGGCTATTGGAGTGAAAGCAGATGGGGGGCTGCTGGAACTTGCCTTACTATGGATTGAGGGCTGGGGACTAGCTGATGTGTACTGGCTCAACAACACCGGGACCTGCGCATAAAGCAACTGGACCGAAAGCAGTTGGGGGAGCTGTTGGAATTTTCCTCCAGCAGGACTCCAACTATTTTCAGTCCACCAGCCTTAGCCATAGCTCATGGCAGTCTTGAGCCAGCTCACGTATGCTTGAAGATGCAGTCTGTATTCTATTGCTGGTAAATTTCAGTCCACCTGCCTTAGGTGGAACTAACAGTGGTCTTGAGCCACCAGACGTCTGCTTGAGTCACCAATCTCCATTCAAGTGCAATGAAACTTCCAGCAGCCCCCCAACTGCTTTCAGTCCACCAGCCTTGGATGCTTCCAGAGCAGGGAAGTTCCAGCAGCCGCCCAACTGCTTTCGGTCCAGCCCCCCAACAGCTTTCAGTCCATCAGAGAGGTTGTGTCACCTACTGATAGTGAATGATGCAAGACAAAAATAATGCTATCAGATAAAGGTGCCGAATATTTGAACAGGAGGAAAGTGCAACAACAGAACAACGGAGAGCAAAATTTCACTGTGTATGTATGTGTACATATATTATATATATATATATATATATATATATATAGAGATGAGAGAGAGAGAGAGAGAGAGAGAGGAGAGAGAGAGAGATATTTTGCACTTCGTTGTTGCACCTTCCTCATGGTCAAATAATCAGATCATATTTTATATCACGTTATTAATGCAAGTAATATATATATATATATTAATAAGATATATGATATATTAATATAATAACATTATAATAATATTAGAAGAATAGAACTAGATAGATAGATATATAGATAGATAGAGAGATAGATAGATATGAATATATATATATTATATATATATATATATATATATATATATATTATATATATATAGATAGAAGAGAGAGAGAGAGAGAGAGAGAGAGAGAGAGAGAGAGAGAGAGGCGTTTACCTACTAGTACATAGCTGCACGGAAACATATTTTACATAGCTTTGCGCGATACTTTTTAATGGTATGGGGAAGGACTTTGGAGTCTGCCAAAATGTGAACGCAAGTAAAGACTATTCTCAACTAGTTAACTGCTAAGTAATTTCTACGTCCTTTTTACTTGCCTGATTCTTGTCACGGCAGATATTCTTCCCCATTACTCAACACTCACATGGGAGATGAAAACAACTCAATTCCAAGTGTGAGTCTAAGTAAGACTGATTCTCTGCTGGTCTGTGATTTCTATGTATGGGAATTTCATTGAAGTACTTTTATATTCACGTGGAGACTTCATGTAGTACAGTGAGGCAACAAATTTCAGAGGATATCGTTCAATATTCACTAACTGGCAACTACAGCACGTAGCTCAAAAACTTTTTTTTCTACATTGACAGCTCTATCAAGCAAAATAAAGCTAACATATGATGCACAAATATCAAATCTATGATATATATAGCAATCATAAGAAAAAATATGGTAATGGTAATTATTTCAAAGTACAGTAATTACCTAAAACTATAGAAACGAAACAATTTGAAATTTTCGTTCAACACAGGATGACCAACATTACCCATGTATATTTCGAGCAATATGGAAACAAATATTTAATACCATAGTGTATTACCAATCATTTTAGCGGAGATGCATAAAACCAAGGAAGTATCAAAAGCATATAAAGGGAACATCTCCGTAACATTAACTGTAATCAACCATGAATGCTAGATTCAACAGAGAAGTTGGGTGTGGTTGATAGTTCTGATTTTAGCTGGTAGGACCCGATAAGCGAGATTAAGATTCAACGATAATAGTTTTTAACGTATTCCTACTAAAGAAGTTGAAAGATTGTGGTAAACCAAGGACGTATTTACAAAGCTCATGATAATGAAACCAAATTAATAAAAAATCATCTTTAGATATTCAAACAGGGAGAAAGTGGGCAAAACTAAGTGCAATTAAAGTCTTCAGGGAGAGAAGAGAGGAAAAGAGCAAATAAGGAAAAATAAGATTCTTCAAGGAGAAAAAGAGAGCAAAATAGAGGAGAAAAAGAGCAAAAGAGAGAGAAAGAGCAAGAAAGAGAGAAAAAGAGAGCATGTGAAACCATTTTCGAGAAAGGCTCTTGCTGCTGCTACCCTCAGGTGACTAGGCCTATACTCTGTTTTTTTCCATCTGTCCATCCGCATGTAGTGTTTGCGCATGGTAACACTGCATCCTTGGCTTTAAATAGTTATGCTATGTGTAGGTTTTAGGTCAATAAAAGGATACCTGTGTGTACATTTGCAACTGAAAAGTATTTTAATAATTTCCTATATGCGAATTATATCGTTAAAATTCGAAATAGTATATTATTGGCAAATGCAAGCTGCCTTTCGGAGTGGCAAATGAAACAGCCAGACGTGGCGGGAAAATTGCTTCTCTCGCTGTTCACTACGGCAAGATGTCAACTTTAATGGACCACACCTACTCTGCTACTAAGCTACGTGTTACTTCATTACACGTAAGTATATCAGTTCATACTTTTAATTTTTATAAAGTGCGTTTTAGCCAGATACGATACAATGTAACTTGGTTCAGCATCTGTTTAATGGAATTTACGTCTGGCTGTTCCACTCGCCACCCGAAAAGGCAGCTTACATTTAACAATAATAAAAATATCCTTTTTCGAATATATGGTGTAATTCGCATACAGTAAATTATTAAAAAACTTTTCAGTGCAAATGTATACCCAGAAATCCTTTTATTTACCTAAAACTTACACATAGCCTAACTATTTAAAGCCCGGGACGCAGAGTTACCATGCGCAAACACCACAGGCGGATGGACAGATGGAAAAAAAAAAAAAACAGTGTACAGCTCCGGGCATAGCAAGTCTTACAATACTGGGCCATTGCCTGCTGTTTAGGCAAAGATAGAACCATTAGGACCGACACCAGGACCTGTCCTTGTACCTGGGAAACAAACTCGCTGTGTGTAAAATAAGAAAGACGGTCGCAAGCATCCAGAACACGTAAAATCACCTCCTGGTTAAGTCGGGAGACGAGAGACCAAACCAACCCTCCTCCCCCTCGACCTCTACCCACAATCCTAACTCACCCAAATTCATATTTTCACTGGTAACCAGTAATC
>NC_087218.1:17701849-17709284 GCF_015104395.2 Macrobrachium nipponense | reverse complement strand
GGTAACCAGTAATCAGTTCGATCCAGTCAAACATTGTTGTATAACAAAAATTCATGAGGTTTTTTTTTTTGGGGAATTGGGGATAAATAACACAATATATATATATATTATATAATATATATATATATATATATATATATACATATAGATATATATATAATACAAAGAAGACCCCCGAGCATGCCAAATAGGACTACAGCTCAATTCTTAAAACTGGCCTCTGGTTATTCCTGACTAGATAAAAAGGTCCAGAGAGAGAGAGAGAGAGAGAGAGAGAGAGAGAGAGAGAGAGAGAGAGAGAGAGAGAGAGTATAACAGGAGATACTCGAATTAAAATAATGCTCGCCAAGCAAATTCACACTCCGGATCATGTAAACAAGAATAGTCTCACTTATGCACTGAAAAATAAAAAAAAGGTGGAAACCTACGAAAATACTTGTTTGATGCGACCCTGAACGCAATTCCACATGCAAAACATTGCACAACTGAGAAATTCAATGAAATTATTATATAACAAGCTGGAAAATATAATTTCCTTGATTATTGAAATAGGCTTAACCATGCAGCCTATCGTAAAACGCAATTAAACTTGGATTTCGTTTTTTTTTTTTCACACCAAATTGTCTTATTTACATTTCATTTAATCAGATGCTAAGATATACAAATAACTGGCAACCCCACGAGTTTCTAAAGAGGTACTATGAATTTTGAAATTTGTAGCTCCTCACTTTTGACACTATACAAAGACTGCAGATCTTAACAACAGTAAACACTTGCTTAAACATACACAGATTCATGCAGCATAACATACACAAGCTTGTGTGGGTAAATATATATACCACTTTTAAATGATTATCATCGCACCTTTGTAAATATATCATGGTTGGCTCGTACCTTCAACTTTGCCAAACCAATGAGAGAGAGAGAGAGAGAGTAGGTAACTATAGTACTTTATTTGTTTATGGAATAAGTCGATCAATCCAATTTAACGCACCGAAGCCAATCGTCATTTTAGTCGAGGGCGGCAGTGAAGGTGATTGGAAGTCGAGGGTCTAATCGTGTTCCTGGTCCTGGAGCTGGAACCATCGACGGTCACCCTGCTCTTTCGAGGAAATCGAGTGATCTGTCGTCCTTCTACATTCACCCCAAAACGCAGCAATTTCCGCCGAACTGAAAGATTGCCGTGCAAGATGACGGCGGCGGCGATGTCCTGCGAACGAGGGGTCCTTCCTGGTATTCCAATGGGCTCTAAATGTGGGAATAAAATGGCTGCTCTCTGTGTTCGTCATGGCTGCCTTCTTCGCCTCCTTTGACACCGGTAGGCTAGGAGGCTAATCTTTTCGGATTATTGATGTCTTTTGAAGTATTTTGATTTAGGCTGTAGGAATTAGTAGGCTACACTAGTTATATTTTTGCTGTTGGTGAAGGAATGGCCATACAGACTATTTATGCAATGTGTGAAAACTACTGTTCATACAACTACAGTATTCGCCAAATGGACTTGAGTATTGATAATGACTAGACCCGTTATGTTATGGTGTTTACCGTCATTATTTTATGGTTTACGTACATTCCCAAGGAGCTGGTATTAAACACGGCCCCCTTTTGCACATAAACGTGGTTACCTCCTAAATGACTTAGTTCGAAACGTCCCGAACTCCTCTAATATAGTGGGAGCAACTACGAGATGGTTATACCATTCATACTTATGGCTGAATATTTATACAAAGAATATGTATAATCGCTTTCGAAAATGTCATAGGTTCACACAGGTGTAGGCCTATCCCTTTAATCTGTGGCGGATTGGGTCTAAAAATTGTGGTTGCCGTGTGACGAAAGGGGTACCCACTCCAATCTTAAGCCACAATACTATGATCGAGTTTACATGATAACTACATAAACTATATGAAAATGCATAAGCGGAAACACAGAAGACATTGTTCAGTAATGAAATATTACATGGTCTTATGTGGACCTAAAGGGCCCCCACTGGTCAAGCTGGCCAGTCCGCCAATGCCTTTAATTCGTAATTAATTGCTATAGACCGATAGCGTCGCATTATATTTTATGGAGAGACAGAGAAAGATAATTGTAGTTACTTTTGTTTATGGGATTACTTGATCAATGCAATTTAAAGCACTGCCATAAATTTAACACCAAAACCAGTCTACAATTACCTAACGACTGCTAGCGAAAGCGACTGGAAGTCGAGGATTCATTGCGTTCCGTCAGCGGTCAACCATCGACGTCACCCTTCTCTTTTGAGAGATCTCTCGCGCACAGAATGCCATCGACATTTCACTCGCAAAACTCGGTAATTTCCGCCGGACTGAAGGATTGCCGTGCAGGATGACGGTGGTGGGGAGGTCCTGCGAACGACGGGTCCTCCCGAGGATTCCAAGTGGGTCAAGGTGTGTGAAGAAAATGGCGGCTCGCTCAGAGTTCATCATGGCTGCCCTCTTATCCTCCGTTAACATGGTAGGCCAGTAGGCTAAACTTTTTCAGAATGTTGATTTCTCTTGAAGTATTTTTGATTGAGGCAGTAATATTAGTGGTAAGTTAGTTAAGATTTTGTTGTTGGTGAGGAAATAGCCATAATGACTGTGGGCAGGCTATTTACGCAACGTGTGAAGACTATTAATGTTCATAATACAACTACAGTATTGGCAAAATGACATGAGTATTGGCGATGATGACTACTCGGTTTTTTTCCATCTGTCCACCCGCCTGTGGTGTTTGCGCATGGTAACACTGCGTCCCGGGCCTTTACATAGTTACATTCAACAATTATAATAATATCCTATTTCGAATATTAACGGTGTAATTCGCATACAGTAAATTATTAAAACACTTTTCAGTTGCAAATGTACACCCAGATATCCTTTTATTTACCTAAAACTTAGACAAAGCGTAACTATGTAAAGCCGGGACGCAGTGTTACCACACGCGCACACAACAGGCGGGTGGACAGATGGAAAAAAAGTATAATTTTTCTTGTATTATAAAATATACATATCATTTACACATGTAAATGGGTATCATTAATCCTTATACCTGAATATTTATGAAGAATATATAATCGCTTACGGAACTTATATGGTCTCACAGGTGTATCTTAATTCGTTCTTAATTACCATAGACCGAGTGCGTCGTATGTCGTATCGTATTCTGAGAGAGAGAGAGAGAGCGAGCAGGTTACTATAGTTACTTTATTTGTTTATTGGATAAGACGATCAATGCAATTTAACGCACCGCCATAACCAACCACCGAAGCCAATCGGCAGTTAGTCGAAGGTTGGCAGCGAAGGCGATGGAAAGTCTCAACGTCGCAACGTCTCCCTTCTCCTAGAGATCTCTCGTCCGCAGAAGGCCATCATCTGTTCAGTCTTAAAACAAAGCAATTTCCGTCTGGCTGGAGGATTGCCTTGCAGGATACGGCTTCGGGGAGATCCTGCGGACGACGGGCCCTTCGGGGATTCCAAGTGGATCAAAGTGTGGAAACAAAATGGCTCCTCTCTCGGTGTTCATGGCTGTCTTTCTTCGCATCCTTTGATACTGGTAGGCTAATCCTTTCGGATTATTGATTTCTTTTGAAATATTCAGTCTGTAATTACTAGTACATTAGTCAATATTTTTCTGTTGGTGAAAGAATAGCCGCAATAAATGTGGACAGGCTTTTCACGCAACGTTTGAAAACTATTAATGTTCATACAACTACAGTATTGGCAAAATGAGGACTTGAGTATTGGAGATGGTGACTAGACCCACTCTAATTAGGTGAGACAACTACACGATGCGGACTACCATTAATCCATATATTTGAATATTTATAAAGAAAAATGACATCGCTTACGAAAGTGCCATAGTTTCCAAAGGTGTACCTTTAATCAATGCTGTAGACCGAGTGCGTCGAAAGCGTATTCTGAGAGAGAGATGAGAAGAGAGAGAGAGAGAGAATAGGAGACGAGAGAGAGAGAAGAGAGAGAGAGAGAGAGAGAGAGAGAGAGATATTTTAGAACGTGGAAAAGCAGATTGGGGCAATGCTCTCAGAATATGTAGCACTGCACATAATGCATGGTGAAGAGTGTATAGAGATAATTGAGAGTGGGGCGGTAAGAAAAAAAAAAAAAAAATGTCCATCTGTCCACCCGCCTGTGGTGTTTTTGTATGGTAACACTGCGTCCCGGGCTTTAAATAGTTACATTCAGCTAACATTCAACAATAATAATAATATCCTATTTCGAATATTAACGGTGTAATTCGCATACAGTAGATTATTAAAACACATATCACTTGCAAATGTGCACCCAGATATCCTTTTTATTACCTAAAACTTACACATAGCGTAACTATCTAAAGCCCGGGACGCAGTGTTACCATACGTAACACCACAGGCGGGTGGACATAGAAAAAAAAAAAAAAAGAGTGTATAGTCTGTTTCATGTCATCTGTCCACTCACCACGTACATTTTAGGTATGTGTGTGTCATATGCATAGGTAGCTCTCGATTGGCTGAAATATGTGTTTCGGATTCGTAGGCTTAATGTGATGTATAAAATTGGAAAAGGTTTCTTCAGTGATACACCTGAATGCCTATGTATACAAACAGCCCTCACACTTTCTTATTTAGATCAGACATAAAGATTTATAATTTACAAGCACACGAATGGGCGCGCTTGTAACAAAACACTACTGGTCAAACGCAAACGAACGGTGGACTTGAAAACTATTGTTTAATCTCATTGTCGGTAAATAAAAACACATTTGGCAGTAAGGTAGAAAAAGATGCACTTTGATCATTGCCTGCACGTAAATTACACGAGTACGTGAATATTTCGAAATGACGCAAGAAACGTTTGTGATGCTGTCTAGGGTAAGGTGACCAGATTTCTGAGGCAAAATCCGGGGACATTTTGTTCAGAGGCGTAAAACCCTCCTAAACATGACGCCGATTTGTCATTGAAAAAGTAAAACGGGGAAACTGCCCTTAACATTCTTATATAAAGCAGCATTCAGAAGTTTTTCTCACCTTAGTGATCCAAAATTGCAAAGGAATGGAATAAAGATTCAATTGATTAAATCAAGCTAGGCTATAATTTAATGACTACTTACTAATGACTGAACAGTATTAAAATTATCTACGAGCGAAACACCGCTGCCACAGTGTGGTGTGGTGCTGGCTGGTTGTTGGGGGAAGGCAAGAGGGAAGTCAGGGACGTGCATGACGATACTGACGATGGTTTGGCGGGAAATTTGGATTTATCTTCTTGGAAGGTGATCTTGCAATTTATACCGTTCAAAGCTGTTTATCATTTCCTTAGTGCAGTGCGAGTAGTACGGTGTGCAACTATGTAATTAGATCTACATTTTCGTTTTTTCCCCCTGTATTCCAATTTCGGATCTTTCAGTCACAGTGAAAACCGGGGACAGCAGTAGCCGGGGGAACATGTCACTGAAATCGGGGACGTCTGGTTAGCTAGTTAGTTAAGGGGGAGGTGAATGGAACAGCCACTACTGTGCTGTGTATCGGCTGGAAGGCGGGAAATTTCAGTTAAAACATGGCTTGATACCAGTGGTATTGTGGTTTTCTTTCAAGAATGCCTTGCATTTTTAAATATCTATTTTTTAAGCATACAATTAATTATAACAGATCAGTGCTGAGGCACTTTCGGGACTATATAGCTAAACAACATATCCAGCAAAAGTTTAAAGTCCCTTTCATTTCACGACTGTTATCCTTAGTGTTAACGTGGAGCGTCAATAACGTGGAGTGGCGATCTCCAGCGTGTGACTTCGGGCGGCCATATTGAAAGGTATTATCATTGTTATTACTTGACCCAATTTCATGTGGAAAAATTACCTTACAAAAAGAGGTTGGCTTAAACAAAAAGAGGTTGGACTAAGCACTCCAACCATTGTGGTCAAGGTCTAAACATCTGCTTTTGAATCTAAACAATGTCTAGCATAAATGGTTCCTGTAAATTACAGGACTTTTTCAGCGTAGTCACTAAACAGTAATGTACTCTATAATCACTAAACACTAATACTCACTATACACTTACACACTAACACTCACTATACACTTACACTTAGTGTACACTCACTCTACACTAAACACAAACTGAATACTCGGCACTCACTAGACACTATACACTAAACGCTCACTAAACTCATAAAACTAAACACTCATTACTCGCTATACCTTAAACACTCGTTAAACATTCATTAAACACGATCCTAAACATTTAATAAACAGTAAACACTAAGCATTCAGTATGCTCTTTCTATACACTAAAAATTCAATAAGTTTTTGCTATACACTAAGCACTTGGCAAACATTCACTAAGCACTTACTATACATTGAAATCACTAAACCCTAACACATTAAATTAAATACTCACTATTAAACTTCTAAGCATGCGTTAATCACTAAACAGTCACCGAACAATCACTAATCAATCATTAAACACACTCTAAACACTTACATTCTAAACATTCACTAAACACTTATATTCACTAAACCTTAAACAATCACTAAACACTAACATTCACTAAACCTTAAACACTCATTAACATTCACTGAGTAGGTACTTACTAAACATTTACTGAACTTACACACTAAACAGTCACTAACCATTAACACAAAACATTCACTGAATATTTACACCAAATATTCACTAAACACTAACATTTACAAAATCTTCACTTAAACCTAAAGACTCACTAAACATTCACTGAATACGTACACTAAATATTCATTGAATACCTACACTAAATATTCACTAAACCCTAAATACTCACTAAACACTTACTACACTAAATATTCACTAAAGCCTAAACACTCACTGATCATTCACTGAATACTTAATGAACACTAAAACCTAAACATTCACTAAACACTCGTAAACATTCACTAAACCCTAAACTCACCAAAAAAAAAAAAAAAAAATCCCAATCGCACTAAGCCAGACAGCATCTCCAGACAAAGGTACTGCCTATATACGTATATCCACCTTCTCAGAGGCACTCATTTCTGTATTGTGTGGTTCACAAATTGTGTTAATCAACGATATCTTTGTGAGACCATCTACTTTACTTAGCATGAGTTCTAGGGCTGAGAACTAAAAGGGCCAATGTCAAAAAATGGCCGATTGTAGTTAAGACCGTCACTAAACTAGAAATTTATCTGTTTCAGTTAAGCAATCACCCTAAAAAAAAAAAAAGCTTTCGTTTGCTGTACTTACCTGAATTTTAATAAAGGAAGCAATATTTTAAATGCGATTTTCTAAAAAATTGGTTTTATGGCATTGGGCCATCTAGTTCTCAGCCTTAGAGTTTACCCTGGACTTTGACAAAGGTGGATACTTAATACTGATGACACACGTATGGCATAAAAGGCTATAGCCTGTGCGTGCAGTTTTTCTCATTATTGGGC
>NC_087218.1:17681849-17691849 GCF_015104395.2 Macrobrachium nipponense | reverse complement strand
TTTCTACATTCTATATAAATATAACCCTCGACCATTTCTGCTTCCTGTCCACAACCTTTAACCAAATTTATAATTCTGAACCATAAACCTTTGCCACATTTCTACATCTCATCCATAACCTTAAGTATCTACATCTCTTCCATAACCCACTTTAGCCTAATTTCCACATCTCATCTACAACCCATAGCCCAATTTTTTACTTATCTACAATTCTTTCTCCAATTTCTACTTCTCACCCACAACCCTTAGCCCAATTTATAATTCAAATCCACAACTCTGAGCTCAATTTCTTCTTCTCATCTACAACCCTTTGCTCAATTTCCTAATTCTCATCTACAACCCTTTTGCTCAATTTCTGCTTCCCATCCACAACCCTTAGCCCAATTTCTACTCATAGCCCAATATATACTTCTCATTCACAACCCTTAGCCCAGTTTCTACTCATCTACACACCTTAGCCCAGTTTCTACTTCTCATCCTGAACGTTTAACCCAGTTTCAGTTCTCCATCCACAGCCCTAATCCCAATGAAACTACTCCCCATCCATAACCCTAAATACAGTGATCTGCACTTCATGTGCAACCTATTGGACAATTTCTAAATTCTCATCTGCAAATTTTAGCTCAATATTTGTGTCTCATCAGGAGTCACCTTTAGTCCTGTTAAATACCCAGACCCAAAGAACCTCAGCTTCCAGTTCTGTTTCCAGATTGCATGTTGCCCAAAGACTGCTCCCAAGTCCTGGACGTTCCGAACGCCCAAGGCAGCTACAGGATCACTCCTGAAGAAAGAAGCGACCTAGGAATCACGGTAGGTGTGTTTAATGTGGTAGACAGGGGAGTCATTTTGAAGGAAAGAACGCGCGAGCTCTCAAACCAGATGGTGAGAGACGTGCATGAATATTAAATTTAACGAAAGGAAATTCACATAGAGTTATTTTTAACTCGCTGGATCTCGTGTCAGTGCAATTAATGGCGCAATTTTGGTTTATATCCTGTAAATGAGTGCAATTAGTCGCCTTTTTTATTGTTTATTTCATGTTAATGAGTGCAATGAATGGCCCTATTTGGGTTCATTTCCTGTAAATGAGTGCAATCAAAGACATTTTTATTGTTTATTTCCTGTAAATGAGTGCAGTTAATGGCCTTTTTATTCTTTATTTCATGTAAATAAATTAATGTAAATAATGATCCAATTTTGGTTCATTTCCTGTAAATGAGTGCAACCAATGGCCATTTTATTATTTCCTGTAAATGATTGCAATCAGTGGCCTTTTTATTGGTTATTTATTGTGAGAACAATTAATTTCCTTTTATCGTTTATTGCCTGTAAATGCGTGTAATTATTAGTCTTTTTGGGTGGGGGGGGGGGGGGATGTATTTTCCTGTAAATGATTGTAATTATCGCCCTTTTATTGCTTATTTCCAGTAAATGAGCGCAACTAAGGGTATGGTTGGTCTGCATCTTGTTAATGGGTGCAATTAATGGTTATTTTTGGTTTATATCACGTGAATGGATACAATGAATTCGCCGGAAGTGGGGTACTGTTGGCATTACTAAAGAGTGTTTGCCACGTCATTCGGCAGCTAGCGGCACCCACCTTTTAGCCTTTGACTTTACCTCCATTCCCGCCTCCTTTCTTCTGCATTGCTGTCCAGCCTCTCCAACTATTGCTTCTCAGAGCAATTATAGGGATATCTCATGGTTTCACTTTTAGATCCTTGTATTTGGCTTCTTTTATATTCGGGATTTTTATCTAGCTGTTCAACCACTCCAACTCCGAAAGTGCCCCGTTGCTTAGGTTGACAGCCTAAATCTTATACACTCAGTCAAGTTTTGCGCTGTTCTACTCCTTAAGGGGGTAGTGGCATCAGTGCACTTCAAGCGGTGCACTGAAGGCATGGCTTACTTAAGGGTCTTTGCGGTACCTAATCGGCCAGTGGCTGCAACCCCTTTCATTCCTTGTTTCTATAACTCCGTTCATATTCTCTTTCTTCTTTCTTACTTTCCACCCTCTCTAACGATTGTTTCGTAGTGCAGCTGCTGCGAGGTTTTCCTCCTGCTACACCTTCCAAACCTCCGTTACTTTCAATTTTCCTTTCAGCGCTGAATGACTACATAGATCCCAGCACTTGGCTTTTGGACAAAATCTTCTATTCCTTCCTGCACTGTTCCGTATGACCGTTTGCCAATCATTACTAAAAGCATATTCATTTTCTGCTTCATATAAGTGGCTCCCTAGTGTGTTTTAACTATTATGTATGATAAATTCATAAAGTAATTAAGTCTACGGGCACAAACACCCCCATTTCACGGGCAGAACCAGCTCCTTTTCAGGGAATCCCTTCTCAACCCCACATCTTTCGGAGGGTTGGGGGAGGTAGGAGGAAACCCCATTATAAACCATCTTAGGGGTCACCACTATAACCCAGCCAAGTTTCATGCCCATCGGACCAGCCGGTTGGCTGTGATTGAATGACAGACGGACGGACAGACACAACGCCCATTATAGTATAGTAAAATAGGTAAGAGAAACTGCGATCAAACGTGCTGCTATAACGAAACATTTATTTCTTTCCTCCCTCATCCGTCAGGTCACTTGCATGAACTTCGGAGGCGACGGCGGCTGGACGCTCGTGGCTCGCCAAAGCTCTGCCAACAAAGACGCTTATAACGAGACGTTGCTCAAGAAAGGATACGGAGTCGCGGCCAACTTATCACAGAACTATTTCATAGGTGGGCAAAGGCGAAAAAGTCTCGGTATTTTTGGAAGAAAATTCGGAATAACTGTCTTTCCTTATCATTGGTTGTTGGAAGCGACTCTGAAACTAAAATACTGTACTACTCGTGAGATAGCTGAGTGACACATTAGAGAGAGAGAGAGAGAGAGAGAGAGAGAGAGAGAGAGAGAGAGAGAGAGAGACCTTCGTAAATCATTTCATTTTCTCTCCCAACCAGGAATGCATAACTTGATAGCCATCAACCAAAAGAGCACCTTGGAACCGCGACCTCTCGTGTTTCTTGTGAGTATTGCCACCTCTTCCGTCCTGTATGAAAGAGAATTGAAGGATATTACTAAAAGGGAGAAATTAGGGAGGGAGGCTGAGTAACCTCAATGGTGGGACTCTGGGTAACTGAGGAAAAGTCATAAAGCTGAGACGCTGGGTAAACTCCAAGTGTCTCCTACTGAAAGGTAGGCTCTGGCCGCCTTAAACAAGAGAAACTACAGCTGAGACAGGCTATGGGTTGCAAATTCAGGCTCTGGGTAACGTCCAGTCATTGTTAATTGGAAATAAAGTCTCTGGCAAAGGATTTGTGTCTTACGAGTGATAAATTAGAAAGAAATTCAGGCTAACGTATTTTAGTAGCTGTTCGTTAAGACTGTTGATTATTATGCTTATTTCCAGACCAAATGTAAGATATTATTATTATTATTATTATTATTATTATTATTATTATTATTATTATTATTATTATTATTATTATTATTATTATTATTATTATTAGTCAGAAGATGAACCCTACCCATAGAGAACAAGCCCACAGTAGCCATTGACTTGAAATTCAAGTTTCAAAGAATATGGTGTTCCTTAGACAGAAGTAACAGAAGGTAATGTGAAATAAAAAAAAAAGAAGAGGATCAGTTATTGGGAAAGATAAACTAATTTAACAAATTAATAAGCAAACAGATAAAAATGTAAGTAAAATACAAGAATTGTTGTAGGATGGTAATGCATTGCATGTTCACTCGAACTTTTGAAGTTCCAATTGCATAACGTTTTCAGGGGGACTTTTCCACAGTCCTCTTTTCGTTCAGCATTTGCAACCGACTGATCACCTATGATGTTTCCTGTATTTGCAGTTTGTCATTGAGGACAGCGTGAAAGGCAATGTCGCAGCCACTTACTCAGATGTTACCATCCACAGCGAAACATTCGCAATCACCTTCGCGGGAAATTTTTTTGGAAGTGCAGGTTGGTCATTTCAGTCCAATTCTTTTCTTCTTAACATTTTCCGCATATTTCCGCTGACAACTGTTGTAGGTGACTTATGCAACAAGTCTCTTATAAGGGCAGTTAGTTGATAAGTGATGGCATCATCAGAGCAGTCAGTAACGAGATCACTACCAAAGCGCCTCAGTTCGATTCTCGGGCATTCAACTGAGGTGTTAGAGATGTGTATTTCTGGTGATTGAAGTTCACTCTCGACGTGGATCAAAAGTCACGTAAAGCCGTTGGTCCCGTTGCTGAATAACCACTGGTTCCATGCAACGTGAAAACACCATACAAACAAGCAAAAACAAACAAGATCACTATTTGCTTCTAAGCAAGGAGGCATTTTTTTCCACTCTCCTGTCATATACAATTTTTTAAAGCAGTATGCCTCGCAGCAAGAGGGCCCCCTTTTTTTGTAGGTTCTTGTCATAAACATTTACAGCAGTGTATTTCTTAGCAAAACTTTTTTTTTTTTTCTTTATAGCCGGATTTTATCATAACCAATTTTTAAGCAGTATACTTCTTAGCTGAGAGGCCTTTTTCTTACAGTAATTTTGAGACTGCGCAATTTTTGTAGTACTTTGCGAGACATCACCTATTTGCAGCGTCTTTCATATCAGGTGAACTTTTCGTAGGACATTACTTAGTAGACAACAACGTTTTTGCAGCGTTTCTCATAGCTAGTGCATTTTTCTGCAGAACGTTTCTTTGCAGACGACACCTATTTTTGTCAGGTTCTTCTTAGCAGGTACACGTCTTGCAGGACGCATTTGAGTTGACAACACACTGCAGATATTTCTTAGCAGGTACAAATTTTGCAGAACGCTTCGTAGTGAACAACAAATTTTTTTGCAACATCACTCCAAGCAGATACAAATTTTGCAGAATGCATCGTAGTAGACAACAGTTTTTTTGCAACATTCCTCTTAGCAGTTACACTTTTTGCATAACGCTGTTTAGCAGAAAAATTTTTTTTTGCAGCGACCCTCAGGGTAGACACTTGCTTTTGCATTAATATGTCTTACGAGACAACAACTTTTAATAGTATTTTATCCCATTTGGTTTTTTGCAGCGTCCCTTCGGTCCCTAGCTGTAACGCCCTTTCATTGCTTTGGCTGTACCTCCGTTCATATTCTCTGTCTTCCATCTTACTTTCCACCCTCTCCAACAACACCTCTCAAACCTTTTTCCTGTCTTATTTCCGTTTCAGCTATGAATGACCTCATAGGTCTCAGTGCTTGTCCTTTGGCCTACATTCTGTATTCTATTCTATTTATAGCATTTAGTTCAATCTCGTTTTGTGCTCGCACCTCAGATTTCTCCTGTATACTTTTTATTTTTCTTTATTTTTTTTTTTTATTTTTTAGCTCGGGTAATTTTGATTCTGCTCTAGAGGGGATTATTATTCTTGTAGAAATACAGGTAATTATTATTCTTGTAGGTAACTGCTGGAAGAATTTATCGTCCATTGCCCTACACCCACCTGACGCTCCTTCACAAGTAAGTTGATTTCTCGTAGCTGGGAAGCATTATCAAAACAAGGCTATTAATGTTAATAAATAAATAGATAAATTAATTATTGAAGTAATAAATAAATATGACCCTTAATAAATAAATAGATAAATGAATTACTGAAATAAATAAATAACCATGACACCTGAATCAACTTAAGTAAGAGAAAATCGTGAGTTACGAATTATTTACCTATCCATTTAGAAAATAGAGGTCCTGTATTAATAATGAATGTACCTATTCACATTATCTTCACTTCTAGAAAACCTCGACAGATCACTTGCTTCATGTCGAGTCGAGACTGAACACTTTGTGGCGGGATCACAAGCTTGAAAAAACAAGCGGACAAAACCCTCCCCACATGAACCTAATCACTCCAGCTACCCAACCCACCCCAGTCACACTTTCTTCTTTACACAACAAAATACAGCAGGACAATTAGAAAAAAAAATAAATAAAAAATAAAAAAAAAGCAAAACACATGTACTTACCAATCAATCCAGTCACTCCCGGCTATCCTGTGCTGTGCGCTGGTTGAGGTCACAGAAATACCAACAACACAAAAAACCAACAACACAAAAAGGCAACACAAACACCCACTAACAACTTCAAGAAATCACAACAGCCCCCGAGCAACACACCCTCAACCATAACAACTCACAATAACCCAACAAAAAAAAAAAAACTCACAAGCACAACAATCCAACAACACAGCTCTAAATCATTAATATCAAACTTAAGAATAACCAACAACTAAATCAAACAACACACAACTCAAACGAATTTCACCGCCTTCACTAGATCGCTGCCGATACCACAGACTATCACAGTTCTGACTAAAGACTTACTGAAAACTCTCACTCTAAACACAGATCTTTAACAGCAAACAGCCCAGAACCTATCAACAACCAATTCAGTCATTAACTATCCATACAGCAATTACACCCTCCCTCTCTCTCTCTCTCTCTCTCTCTCTCTCTCTCACAGACGTTGTCAATAGAACTCCATAACTCCTCCATATTTCCTCCCCCTGTTACATTAGACAGCGTCTCCATTCATCCCAACACCCACACTAAATAGCCTCCGCAACACCCACGGATGCTCAGATGCAGGTCCCCTGGATCTCGTTTGAGGGCCCTCATACACACTCTCAGTTACACTGCCATCAACTTCTCCCAGATCACTTCCAGTCAGACTACCATTACTATCTCCCTCACTACTATCCCCCCAAATCCCATTCACTATCTCATCTACCCCTTCCAACTCTTGTCCGAACATCTCTCGTAACTCTGCCACTAAATCACTTACCTCATTTACACTCCTGCCAAATTCCTGAAGAGACTCATTCATACTGCCAATTACATCCTTACTACCTGATTCCCTTCCTGGTGAAACTTCACTAAACCCTGACAATTCAAACCCACACACGCTATATGTATTATTCCTCCCCTCAAAGTCATCTGTATTACACGCCTTATCCACCATTTTTACCCTAACACTAACCCCTCTATCATGCAGTTCACGTTTCTCCCTTTCATTCCCTTTCCTTACCTTCTTCCTCTTTCTTCCATACTCAACCAACACCAAAAAAACTGCCGATCTTCCAGACCCATTTGCTCACTGACACTCGGCTCACATTTATTCACCCTCAACCACTCACTCATCGCATTCTCCCAAACATACTGTCGCTTACTAGAGGACCCACCCAACTGAATCCCTTACCACCTAGTTTCCTGAATTCCCAACCTGACTCATCCTCTTTCGCCTACACACACTTGCCATGTGACCTTCCATTCCACATTCAACACACTTCGCACGCTGTTCTTTACACATCCTAGCATAATGGCCATTCGTCCCACAGTTGCCGCAAACTATGTTCATACGAGTACCCCGACATCCACTAGCTATATGCCCTACCTGTCCACACCTATAACATTTAATATCCCTATCTTTCTTACACTCACCAAATGCCCTGTTTGCCCCACACCCAAAAGCACGCTCCTAACGCCCAACGACATTCATTCTTCCTGTGTCCTGGCTTACCACATCTATAACACTGATCTCGCTCACGACTAACTGACCCTACTCTTCCAACACTCGCACTCCTATCTCTTTTAGGGCTAACTACACTCACATTACTTGCCCTAACGCTCCTATCTACCACTCGCTCTGCCATTCGCCTCGGCCCTTCCAAAACTGCCTCCCTATAGCTTCTAAACTCTGGTACACCCTCAGCTACTTCAGTCCTAACACTAACACTTCTACTCTCTTTCATACACCTATCTAACTCGTAATCCTCTACTATTTCTAAAATGTCGTTCCATGTTAACCTTTCATTCGTCCATCGCATTTTCTCCTTACGTTTCAGATTTATAAACTCATATACACTCTCTGGTACAGTCACCAACAACTTTCGTACTAACTCCTTACACTCATTTATCCCTTCGTCCCCAAACTTTTTTCCTGGCTAATGTTTCTAACCTACAGACATACATCGACAACGACTCGCCAACATTCATTCTTGCCTCTTCAAAATCTTGCTTTCTCCTATATCTAACGCATCTACTTTATCCTCTTTGCCTGTTCTACAATCCTAGCTTTTACACTCTCATACGGCACATTCCTTTACACTCATAATTACCCTATACATATTCAACAAAAATCCTGTCAAAAAGCTACCTAACTCTCTTGCCCAGACTCTCTTGTTATCCCCATACTTTGCCTCACAATACCTCTCATATTCCTTAAAAAGTCCCCTATGTCCCTACTACCATATTCCTCGTATTGTGCACATCGGGGTACCTCTCTCATATACACAGCCTTTCGTACTTTCCCAACTTCCGCTCACTCTCACTTCCGCTACTTCCTTTCTGAACCCCTCTTTTCCCTCATCCGAATACAGCGAATCCACTTCCATACTCATGTCCATACCCCTGACTACGCTCTTCTTACCCTTCTTCTTTCTACTTACCTGTTTCCACTCACCGCTATCCAAATCACTCTCAGCCCTTTCCCCAATGTATTCGGTTCCTAATCTCATCCTGTCCGTCACCCTTAACCTTTCCCTTAGTCTTCTTTTCCTCAGCCACTTTCTTATTCTTGTCTTCAGGTTTATCCTTACCCTGTGTCTTCCCTTCTTTCCCTTACCTATCACAACCGAATCACCTTCTTCACTCGTAACTCATCCACTCGCTCTTTCGCATCCTTTACCATTCCTGGCCAGTCACAAGACCCAGTAGGCCTACCTCCTACAGCTCCTCTCCCACGAATCCCTTCATCATTTCCTGCATCATCTCTTGCACTGCATTCATCATTAACCCCAACTTTTCATCCATTTTCTCACCATTCACATCTCTTCCGCTCCTTTCACCTCTTCTTTCATTTCCACTTTCGCACTCCTTAGCATTCCTTCTCATTTCCTCTAACTCGCTCTTCAGCTCCTCACACTCTACCCTCAACCTCTCATTCTCCACTTCCAACCTTCCCTTAGCTTCCCTCGCCAACCGTAACTCACCTCCTTCAGCCTCTCTAATCTCCTTCAACCCTTCCATCCTCACTTATCCACCAATCACACAACTCTCTACCCAATTGCCCTGCAGCTGCCGCACCAACAGTCCCTGTTCGGTCGCCAAAAAATAATGTGGCGGGATCACAAGCTTGAAAAAACAAGCGGACAAAACCCTCCCCACATTAACCTAATCACTCCAGCTAGCACCCGCCCACCCCAGTCAACACTTTCTTCTTTACACAACAAAATACAGCAGGACAATTAGAAAAAAAAATAAATAAAAAATAAAAAAAAGAAAACACATGTACTTACCAATCAATCCAGTCACTCCCGGGCTATCCTGTGCTGTGCGCTGGTTGAGGTCACAGAAATACCAACAACACAAAAAACCAACAACACAAAAAGGCAACAACAAACACCCACTAACAACTTCAAGAAATCACAACAGCCCCCAGCAACAACCCTCAACCATAACAACTCACAATAACCCAACAAAAAAAAAACTCACAAGCACAACAATCCAACAACACAGCTCTAAATCAATTAACATCAACTTAAGAATAACCAACAATAAAATCAACAACACACAACTCAAACGAATTTCACCGCCTTCACTAGATCGCTGCCGATACCACCGACTATCACCAGTTCTGACTAAAGACTTACTGAAAACTCTCACTCTAAACACAGATCTCTAACAGCAAACAGCCCAGAACCTATCAACAACCAATTCAGTCATTAACTATCCATATAGCAATTAACACCCTCTCTCTCTCTCTCTCTCTCTCTCTCTCTCTCTCTCTCTCTCTCTCACTAGACGTTGTCAAATGGAACTCCATAACTCCTCCATAACTTATTTACTTAATAAGAATTCTGACACTGTAAAGACCATGAGTAGTCGTATTTTCATGATTGATTTTCCTTTGCAGTGCTCCGTTTTGAAGTTGCCCCTGTCCTGGGCTACGCTGACAAGCCCCCAAAAAAT
>NC_087218.1:17672757-17681349 GCF_015104395.2 Macrobrachium nipponense | reverse complement strand
ATTTTTTGGGGGCTTGTCAGCGTAGCCCAGGACAGGGGCAATTTCAAAACGGAGCACTGCAAAGGAAAATCAATCATGAAAATACGACTACTCATGGTCTTTACAGTCTCAGAATTCTTATTAAGTAAATAAGTGTTCAGTCTCGACTCGACATGAAGCAAGTGATCTGTCGGGGTTTTCTAGAAGTGAAGATAATGTGAATAGGTACATTCATTATTAATACAGGACCTCTATTTTCTAAATGGACAGGTAAATAATTCGTAACTCACGATTTTCTCTTACTTAAGTTGATTCAGGGGTTATGGTTATTTATTTATTTCAGTAATTCATTTATTTATTTATTTATTAAGCGTCATATTTATTTATTATTTCAATAATTAATTTATCTATTTAATAGCCTTGTTTTGATAATGCTTCCCAGCTACGAGAAATCAACTTACTTGTGAAGGAGCGTCAGGTGGGTGTAGGGCAATAGACGATAAATTCTTCCAGCAGTTACCTACAAGAATAATAATTACCTGTATTTCTACAAGAATAATAATCCCCTCTAGAGCAGAATCAAAATTACCCGAGCTAAAAAATCAAAAAAATAAATAAAGAAAAATAAAAAGTATACAGGAGAAATCTGAGGTGCGAGCACAAAACGAGATTGAACTAAATGCTTTAAATAGAATAGAATACAGAATGTGGGCCAAAGGCCAAGCACTGAGACCTATGAGGTCATTCATAGCTGAAACGGAAATAGACAGGAAAAAGGTTTGAGAGGTGTTGTTGGAGAGGGTGGAAAGTAAGATGGAAGACAGAGAATAAGAACGGAGGTACAGCCAAAGCAATGAAAGGGCGTTACAGCTAGGGGCCGAAGGGACGCTGCAAAAAACCACTGACGGCACTATCCCCAAATGGGATAAAATACTATTAAAAGTTGTTGTCTCGTAAGACATATTAATGCAAAAGCAAGTGTCTACCCTATGAGGGTCGCTGCAAAACAATTTTTTTCTGCTAAACAGCGTTATGCAAAAAGTGTAACTGCTAAGAGGAATGTTGCAAAAAAACTGTTGTCTACTACGATGCATTCTGCAAAAAGTGTAACTGCTAGGAGTGATGTTGCAAAAAAATTTATTGTTCACTACGAAGCGTTCTGCAAAATTTGTACCTGCTAAGAAATATCTGCAAAGTGTTGTCAACTCAAATGCGTCCTGCAAGACGTGTACCTGCTAAGAAGAACCTGACAAAAATAGGTGTCGTCTGCAAAGAAACGTTCTGCAGAAAAATGCACTAGCTATGAGAAACGCTGCAAAAACGTTGTTGTCTACTAAGTAATGTCCTACGAAAAGTTCACCTGATATGAAAGACGCTGCAAATAGGTGATGTCTCGCAAAGTACTACAAAAATTGCGCAGTCTCAAAATTACTGTAAGAAAAAGGCCTCTCAGCTAAGAAGTATACTGCTTAAAAATTGGTTATGATAAAATCCGGGTATAAAAAAAAAAAATAAAATCCGGCTATAAAAACAAAAAGTTTTGCTAAGAATTACACTGCTGTAAATGTTTATGACAAGAACCTACAAAAAAAGGGGGCCCTCTTGCTGCGAGGCATACTGCTTTAAAAAATTGTATATGACAGGAGAGTGGAAAAAAATGCCTCCTTGCTTAGAAGCAAATAGTGATCTTGTTTGTTTTTGCTTGTTTGTATGGTGTTTTCACGTTGCATGGAACCAGTGGTTATTCAGCAACGGGACCAACGGCTTTACGTGACTTTTGATCCACGTCGAGAGTGAACTTCAATCACCAGAAATACACATCTCTAACACCTCAGTTGAATGCCCGAGAATCGAACTGAGGCGCTTTAGTAGTGATCTCGTTACTGACTGCTCTGATGATGCCATCACTTATCAACTAACTGCCCTTATAAGAGACTTGTTGCATAAGTCACCTACAACAGTCAGCGGAAATGTGCGGAAAATGTTAAGAAAAAAAGAATTGGACTGAAATGACCAACCTGCACTTCCAAAAAAATTTCCCGCGAAGGTGATAGCGAATGTTTCGCTGTGGATGGTAACATCTGAGTAAGTGGCTGCGACATTGCCTTTCACGCTGTCCTCAATGACAAACTGCAAATACAGGAAACATCATAGGTGATCAGTCGGTTGCAAATGCTGAACGAAAAGAGGACTGTGGAAAAGTCCCCCTGAAAACGTTATGCAATTGGGACTTCAAAAGTTCGAGTGAACATGCAATGCATTGCCATCCCACAACAATTCTTGTATTTTACTTACACTTTTATCTGTTTGCTTATTAATTTGTTAAATTAAGTTTATCTTTCCCAATAACTGATTCTCTTCTTTTTTTGTATTTCACATTACCTTCTGTTACTTCTGTCTAATGAATACCATATTCTTTGGAAACTTGAATTTCAAGTCAATGGCTCCTGTGGGCTTGTTCTCTATGCGTAGGTTCATCTTCTGACTAATAATAATAATCAATAATAATAAATACGATAGCCTGAATTTCTTTCTAATTTATCACTCGTAAGACACGAATCCTTTGCCAGAGACTTGATTTCCAATTAACAATGACTGGACGTTACCCAGAGCCTGAATTTGCAACCCATAGCCTGTCTCAGCTGTAGTTTCTCTTGTTTAAGGCGGCCAGAGCCTACCTTTCAGTAGGAGACACTTGGAGTTTACCCAGCGTCTCAGCTTTACGACTTTTCCTCAGTTACCCAGAGTCCCACCATTGAGGTTACTCAAAGCCTCCCTCTCTAATTTCTCCCTTTAGTAATATCCTTCAATTCTCTTTCATACAGGACGGAAGAGGTGGCAATACTCACAAGAAACACGAGAGGTCGTGGTTCCAAGGTGCTCTTTTGGTTGAGGGCTATCAAGTTATGCATTCCTGGTAGGGAGAGAAAATGAAATGATTTACGAAGCTCTCTCTCTCTCTTTCTCTCTCTCTCTCTCTCTCTCTCTCTCTCTCTCTCTCTCTCTGTTAGGTTAGTGATACGAACAATTCCCTGCTCTACACGTAAAACGCCAGCGAATGTGTCACTCAACTATCTCACGAGTAGTACAGTATTTTAGTTTCAGAGTCGCTTCCAACAACCAATGATAATGAAAGACAGTTATTCCGAATTTTCTTCCAAAAATACCGAGACTTTCGCCTTTGCCCACCTATGAAATAGTTCTGTGATAAGTTGGCCGCGACTCCGTATCCTTTCTTGAGCAACGTCTCGTTATAGGCGTCTTTGTTGGCAGAGCTTTGGCGAGCCACGAGCGTCCAGCCGCCGTCGCCTCCGAAGTTCATGCAAGTGACCTGACGGGTGAGGGAGGAAAGAAATAAATGTTTCGTTATAGCAGCACGTTTGATCGTAGTTTCTCTTACCTATTTTACTATACCATAATGGGCGTTGTGTCTGTCCGTCCGTCTGTCATTCAATCACAGCCAAACGGCTGGTCCGATGGGCATGAAACTTGGCAGGGATATAGTGGTGACCCCTAAGATGGTTTATAATGGGGTTTCATCCTACCTCCCCCCATCCTCCGAAAGGTTGGGGGTGAGAAGGGATTCCCTGAAAAGGAGCTGGTTCTGCCCGTGAAATGGGGGTGTTTGTACCCGTAGACTTAATTACTTTACGAATTTATCGTACATAATAGTTAAAGCACACTTGCGAGCCACTTATATGAAGCAGAAAATTAATATGCTTTTAGTAATGATTGGCAAACGGTCATACGGAACAGTGCAGGAAGGAATAGAAGATTTTGTCCAAAAGCCAAGTGCTGGGATCTATGTAGTCATTCAGCGCTGAAAGGAAAATTGAAAGTAACGGAGGTTTGGAAGGTGTAGCAGGAGGAAACTCCGCAGGCAGCTGCCACTACGAAACAATCGTTAGAGGGGTGGAATGTAAAGAAAGAAGAAAGAGAATATGAACGGAGTTATAGAAACAAGGAATGAAAGGGGTTGCAGCCACTGGCCGATTAGGTACCGCAAAGACCCTTAATTAAGTAATGCCTTCAGTGCACCGCGTGAGGTGCACTGATGCCACTACCCCCTTAAGGAGTAGAACAATGCAAAACTTGACTGAGTGTATAAGATTTAGGCTGTCAACCTAAGCAATGGGGCACTTTCGGAGTTGGAGGGGTTGAACAGCTAGATAAAAATCCTGAATATAAAAGAAGCCAAATACAAGGATCTAAAAGTGAAACCAAGAGATATCCCTATAATTGCTCTGAGAAGCAATAGTTGGAGAGGCTGGACAGCAATGCAGAAGAAAGGTGGGAATGGAGGTAAAGTCAAAGGCTAAAAGGTGGGTGCCGCTAGCTGCCGAATGACGTGGCAAACACTCTTTAGTAATGCCAACAGTACTCCACTTCCGGCGAATTCATTGCATCCATTCACGTGATATAAACCAAAAATAACCATTAATTGCACCCATTAACAAGATACAGAACAACCATACCCTTAATTGCGCTCATTTACTGGAAATGAACAATAAAAGGGCGATAATTACAATCATTTACAGGAAATACACACCAAAAAGACTAATAATTACACGCATTTACAGGCAATAAACGATAAAAGGAAATTAATTGTTCTCACAAGAAATAACCAATAAAAAGGCCACTGATTGCAATCATTTACAGGAAATAATAAAAGGCCATTGGTTGCACTCATTTACAGGAAATGAACCAAAATTGGACCATTAATTACATTAATTTATTTACATGAAATAAAGAATAAAAAGGCTATTAACTGCACTCATTCACAGGAAATAAACAATAAAAAGGTCTTTGACTGCACTTATTTACAGGAAATAAACCCAAATTGGGCCATTCATTGCACTCATTAACATGAAATAAACAATAAAAAAGGCGACTAATTGCACTCATTTACAGGATATAAACCAAAATTGCGCCATTAATTGCACTGACACGAGATCCAGCTAGTTAAAAATAACTCTTTGTGAATTTCCTTTCGTTAAATTAATATTCATGCACGTCTCTCACCATCTGGTTTGAGAGCTCGCGCGTTCTTTCCTTCAAAATGACTCCTCTGTCTACCACATTAAACACACCTACCGTGATTCCTAGGTCGCTTCTTTCTTCAGGAGTGATCCTGTAGCTGCCTTGGGCGTTCGGAACGTCCAGGACTTGGGAGCAGTCTTTGGGCAACATGCAATCTGGAAACAGAACTGGAAGCTGAGGTTCTTTGGGTCTGGGTATTTAACAGGACTAAAGGTGACTCCTGGTGAGACACAAATATTGTGCTAAAATTTGCAGATGAGAAATTAGAAATTGTCCAATAGGTTGCACATGAAGAGCAGATCACTGTATTTAGGGGTATGGATGGGGAGTAGTTTCATTGGGATTAGGGCTGTGGATGGAGAACTGAAACTAGGTTAAACGTTCAGGATGAGAAGTAGAAACTGGGCTAAGGGTTGTGGATGAGAAGTAGAAATTGAACAAAGGTCTGTAGATGAGAAGTAGAAATTGAGCAAAGGGTTGTAGATGAGAAGTAAAAATTGAGCAAAGGGTTGTAGATGAGAAGTAAAAAAAATTTGAGCAAAAGGGCGGTTTGTAGATGTAAGAAGATAAAATTTGAGCAAAGGGGTTTTGTTAGATGAGAAGTAAAAAAAAATTGAGCAAAAGGTTGTAGATGAGAAGTAAAAATTGAGCAAAGGGTTGTAGATGAGAAGTAAAAATTGAGCAAAGGGTTGTAGATGAGAAGTAAAAATTGAGCAAAGGGTTGTAGATGAGAAGTAGAAATTGAGCAAAGGGTTGTAGATGAGAAGTAGAAATTGAGCAAAGGGTTGTAGATGAGAAGTAAAAATTGAGCAAAGGGTTGTAGATGAGAAGTAGAAATTGAGCAAAGGGTTGTGGATTTGAAATTTAAATTGGGCTAAGGGTTGTGGGTGAGAAGTAGAAATTGGACAAAGAATTGTAGATAAGTAAAAATTGGGCTATGGGTTGTAGATGAGATGTGGAAATTAGGCTAAGGGTTATGGAAGAGATGTAGATACTTAAGGTTATGGATGAGATGTAGAAATGTGGCAAAGGTTTATGGTTCAGAATTATAAATTTGGTTAAAGGTTGTGGACAGGAAGCAGAAATTGGTCGAGGGTTATATTATATAGAATGTAGAAATTGGGTTAAGGACTGTCGAAGAAAAGTAGAACTTGCTAACGGTTGTGGATGGGAAATATAAACTGGTTTAGGGTTGTGGACATGAAGTAGAAATTGGCTCAGAATTGTAATTAAGAAGTAGGAATTGAATTAAGTGTTGTGGTTTTAGAATTATAAATTGGGCTAAGGGTTGTGGACAGGGAGCAGAAAGTGGTCAAAGGTTGCATACAAAATTGGACTAGGGGGTTGTCGATAGAAAGTAGAAATTGGCTGAGGGTTATGGATGGGAAATATAAACTGATTAAGGGTTGTGGACACTAAGCAGAAACTGGCTGAGTGTTGTAGACAGGAATTAGAAATTGGGCCAAGGGTTGTGGATAAAAAATATGATTTGGCTAAGGACTGTGAACTGGAAGTAGTAACTATTCAGGTTTGTGAATATGTAGAAAATGGCTAAGGGTTGAAGAGGGGGAAATAGAAAATGGGCTACGGGTTGTGGATGGGAAATATAAACTTGCTACGGGTTGAAGCCAAGAAGCAGAAATTGGGCAAAGGGTTGGTGAAGAGAAACAAAACCTTACTAAGGGTTGCTGATGAAAAGAAAAAATGAGGTTCAGGTTGTGAAACTTAAGTAATAAAACCTTGTTACTGATAAATAGGCCAAGCTAAGAATTGCAGTAGAGAAAACAGAAACTTCTAAAGTTGCTGTTCAGGAACAAAAGTTGTGCTAAGGTTTGTGGATAAGAAACAGAGACTATAAGGGTTACCCATGAGAAAAAGCCCTTAATAAATTTGTATGAGGAATTGCTCATGAAGAACAATAGACCAGTCAGCATTGATGAATCAATATTATAAGCTAACATATCTCCATAATATAAGGAAGGTTGTACAAGCAAGCAAAAAGTTGACAACCATCGTTATCGGAAAGGTATAAAAATTTATTATCCAGACTTTCAGTACAAAGAACGTTAAGTCATTTCTTCTTCGTGTTCAATATTTTGCAATAAAATTATTTCTCTTCTTTGACAGTCATCGATAGTTACAGCCTACCATGTCTCGCCTTTCCACTCAAGCCATTCTGTCGTAATGACAACTACTTAACAATTATATCAGCAAGGACGCACAGACGACTACAGAGCGCTGGAGCTAGTTATTTGCGCCATCACAAATGGGAAAACGTTAAGAAAAACTAACAGGACATTACATTTAAGCTATCAACTAGGATAGTATCGAGAAAACTAGTCTGGGCTCATATTTCGCCCTCACAAATAAGAGCAATTAAGACAAATCTTGATGGTTGGGAAATGTCCTTACTTCGTCGACCCCTTGAAGAAATACACACACACACACACACACAAATGTGTGCGTGTGTCAATATACACATACAAACTCCTTTGGCCGCGTGAATTGCAACACAATTCAGACTGTAATCGCCGGCGATATTAGGCTTCAAGGAAATTGCATGTTGAAATGTAATGGCGCATGGACCCGGGTGGCACTTTTTCTCATGGTCTGGCATCGTAGAAGGAAGCCCTTTCGTGCGGGGCAATCAAGAGACGAAATTAAGACAGTTTAAAGCTTCGTAATTCAAATGAGTCGACGATGATTACGTTCTACACTGATCCTTTTGTCATGAGAACTTTTTTGACTAGTTACAATTCCTTCATCAGCGTTTCGGAAATTACATTTGAGCAAGATGGCACATTCATTCTTTTTACTGATATATATATATATATATATATATATATATATATATATAATATATATATATATATTTATGTGTGTGTATGTGTGTATGTGTGGAGAGAGAGAGAGAGATGGAAGGATACTCTAGAAAAAAACGACAAGGGAGTAAAATCTAATTAAAAACACACACACACACATATATATATATATATATATATATATCTAATATATATATGATACATATATCTATATATTATTAGGTATACATACTATATATTAGTATATATATAGTATATATATATATCATATATATATATTATATATATACATATATATATATATATCCACATGTAGAGTATATATCTTATATATATTATATATATACATATAATATATATATATATATATATATATATTATATGCGTGTGTGTGTTATAACCTTGACCTCCAATTACTTCTTTATTATGGACACCATATTCTTTGGAAGCTTGAATACCATGTCCATCTGACGAACAATATTAACAACAACAACAACAAAAACCTCGGTACCTTCTCCTCCACAATAATCGTGAACCGGTGCCCAGTTGCCCTCTTGGCAGACCGATAGCCTGGCGCGTTCGCCAGAGACAAAGAACCCGGGGTCACTACACTTGTAGACCTTAGCTACCACCACAGGATCCTGGGTATAATCAGCCTCGATTTTCGTGTCAGTGACGACGGCACCGGTCACTGGGGGAGGATCTTGGGAGCAACGGTGTTTTGCCACGTCTGCAACGAAACGCATCCAAG
>NC_087218.1:17660257-17667757 GCF_015104395.2 Macrobrachium nipponense | reverse complement strand
CATAGACCGATGAAGATAGGCCTATGCTATTGATTCGCTGGGTATTTCATTTTACTGGACTTCTTTTAAGCACATTCATTCCATTTCAGTCAAAATTACACTCTATTTTGTTCGTTCTATCTAATCATTGTTCCCGTGCCCAATAATGAGAAAAACTGCACGCACAGGCTATAGCCTTTTATGTCATACGTGTGTCATCAGTATTAAGTATCCACCTTTGTCAAAGTCCAGGGTAAACTCTAAGGCTGAGAACTAGATGGGCCAATGCCATAAAACCAAGTTTTTAGAAAAACGCATTTAAAATATTGCTTCCTTTATTATTATTCAGGTAAGTACAGCAAACGAAAGCTTTTTTTTTTTTGGGGGGGGTGATTGCTTAACTTATAACATTGGCCATTATAGCACTGAAACAGATAAATTTCTAGTTTAGTGACGGTCTTAACTACAATCGGCCATTTTTTGACATTGGCCCTTTTAGTTCTCAGCCCTAGAACTCATGCTAAGTCAAGTAGATGGTCGCACAAAGATATCGTTGATTAACACAATTTGTGAACCACACAATACAGAAATGAGTGCCTCTGAGGTGGATATACGTATATAGGTAGTACCTTTGTCTGGAGATGCTGTCTGACTTAGTGGGATTGGGATTTTTTTTGGTGAGTTTAGGGTTTAGTGAATGTTTACGAGTGTTTAGTGAATGTTTAGGTTTTAATGTTCATTAAGTATTCAGTGAATGATCAGTGAGTGTTTAGGCTTTAGTGAATATTTAGTGTAGTAAGTGTTTAGTGAGTGCTTAGGGTTAAGTGAATATTTAGTGTAGGTATTCAGTGAATATTTAGTGTACGTATTCAGTGAATGTTTAGTGAGTCTTTAGGTTTCAGTGAAGATTTTGTAAATGTTAGTGTTTAGTGAATATTTGGTGTAAATATTCAGTGAATGTTTTGCGTTAATGGTTACTGACTGTTTAGTGTGTAAGTTCAGTAAATGTTTAGTAAGTACCTACTCAGTGAATGTTAATGAGTGTTTAAGGATTAGTGAATGTTAGTGTTTAGTGGTTGTTTAAGGTTTAGTGAATATAAGTGTTTAGTGAATGTTTAGAGTGTAAGTGTTTAGAGTGTGTTTAATGATTGATTAGTGATTGTTCTGTACTGTTTAGTGATTAACGCATGCTTAGAAGTTTAATAGTGAGTATTTAATTTAATGTGTTAGGGTTTAGTGATTTCAATGTATAGTAAGTGCTTAGTGAATAATTGCCAAGTGCTTAGTGTATAGCAAAAACTTAGTGAATTTTTAGTGTATAGAAAGAGCTTACTGAATGCTTAGTGTTTACTGTTTATTAAATGTTTAGGGTCGTGTTTAATGAATGTTTAACGAGTGTTTAGGGTATAGCGAGTAATGAGTATTTAGTTTTATGAGTTTAGTGAGCGTTTAGTGTATAGTGTCTAGTGAGTGCCGAGTATTCAGTTTGTGTTTAGTGTAGAGTGTGAGTGTACACTAAGTGTAAGTGTATAGTGAGTGTTAGTGTGTAAGTGTATAGTGAGTATTAGTGTTTAGTGATTATAGAGTACATTACTGTTTAGTGACTACGCTGAAAAAGTCCTGTAATTTACAGGAACCATTTATGCTAGACATTGTTTAGATTCAAAAGCAGATGTTTAGACCTTGACCACAATGGGAGTGCTTAGTCCAACCTCTTTTTGTTTAGGCCAACCTCTTTTTGTAAGGTAATTTTTCTACATGAAGTTGGGTCAAGTAATAACAATGATAATACCTTTCAATATGGCCGCCCGAGGTCACACGCTCGGCAGGGAGATCGCCACTCCACGTTATTGACGCTCCACGTTAACACTAAGGATAACAGTCGGGAAATGCAAGGGATTTTAAACTTTTGCTGGATGTGTTGTTTAGCTATATAGTCCCGAAAGTGCCTCAGCACTGATCTGTTATAATTATTTGTATGCTTAAAAAATAGATATTTAAAAATGCAAGGCATTCTTGAAAGAAAACCACAATACCACTGGTATCAAGCCATGTTTTAATTGAAATTTCCCGCCTTCCAGCCGATACACAGCACAGCAGTGGCTGTTCCATTCACCTCCCCCTTAACTAACTAGCTAACCAGACGTCCCCGTTTTCAGTGACCTGTTCCCCCGGCTACTGCTGTCCCCGGTTTTCACTGTGACTGAAAGATCCGAAATTGGAATACAGGGAAAAAAAAAAAACGAAAATGTTGATCTAAATACATAGTTGCACACCGTACTACTCGCACTGTACAGTGTAAATAACTAAGGAAATGATAAACAGCTTTGAACGGTATAAATTGCAAGATTACCTTCCAAGAACATAAATCCAAATTTCCCGCCAAACCATCGTCAGTATCGTCATGCACGTCCCTGACTTCCCTCTTGCCTTCCCCCAACAACCAGCCAGCACCACACCACACTCTGGCAGCGGTGTTTCGCTCGTAGATAATTTTAATACTGTTCAGTCATTAGTAAGTAGTCATTAAATTATAGCCAAGCTTGATTTAATCAATTGAATCTTTATTCCATTCCTTTGCAATTTTGGATCACTGAGGTGAGAAAAACTTCTGAATGCTGCTTTATATAAGAATGGTAAGGGCAGTGTCCCCGTTTTACTTTTTCAATGACAAATCGGCGTCATGTTTAGGAGGGTTTTACGCCTCTGAACAAAATGTCCCCGGATTTTGCCTCAGAAATCTAGTCACCTTACCCTAGACAGCATCACAACGTTTCTTGCGCATTTCGAATATTCACGTACTCGTGTAATTTACGTGCAGGCAATGATCAAACTGCCTCTTTTTCTACCTTACTGCCAAATGTGTTTTTATTTACCGACAATGAGATTAAACAATAGTTTCAAGTCCACCGTTCGTTTGCGTTTGACCAGTAGAGTGTTTGTTACAAGCGCGCCATTCGTGTGCTTGTAAATTATAAATCTTTATGTCAGATCTAAACAAGGTGTGAGGGCTGTTTGTATACATAGGCATTCAGATGTATCACTGAAGAAACCTTTTCCAATTTTATAATTCACATTAAGCCTTCGAGTCCGAAACATATTTCAGCCAATCGAGAGCTACCAATGCATATGACACACATATACCTAAAATGTACGTGGTGAGTGGACAGATGACATGAAACAGACTATACTCTGTTTTTTTTTCTATCTGTCCACCCGCCTGTGGTGTTTGCGTATGGTAACACTGCGCCCCGGGCTTTTGATAGTTACGCTATGTGTAAGTTTTAGGTAAATAAAAGGATATCTGGGTGTACATTTGCAAGTGAAATGTGTTTTAATAATTTACTGTAGGCGAATTACACCGTTAATATTCGAAATAGGATATTATTATTGTTGTTGAATGTAAGCTGAATGTAACTATTTAAAGCCAAGGACGCAGTGTTACCATACAAAAACACCACAGGCGGGTGGACAGATGGACTTTTTTTTTTTTTTTTTCTTCTTACCGCACCACTCTCAATTATCTCTATACACTCTTCACCATGCATTATGTACAGTGCTACATATAATGAGAGCATTGCCCCAATCCGCTTTTCCACGTTCTAAAATATCTCTCTCTCTCTCTCTCTCAGAATACGATGCTGTCGACGCACTCGGTCTACAGCATTGATTAAAGGTACACCTTTGGAAACTATGGCACTTTCGTAAGCGATGTCATTTTCTTTATAAATATTCAGATATATGGATTAATGGTAGTATGCATCGCGTAGTTGTCTCCACCTAATTAGAGTGGGTCTAGTCACCATCGCCAATACTCAAGTCCTCATTTTACCAATACTGTAGTTGTATGAACATTAATAGTCTTCAAACGTTGCGTGAATAGCCTGTCCACATTTATTGCGGCTATTCTTTCATCAACAGCAAAATATTGACTAATGTACTAGTAATTACAGACTGAATATTTCAAAAGAAATCAATAATCCGAAAGGATTAGCCTACCAGTGTCAAAGGAGGCGAAGAAGACAGCCATGAACACCGAGAGAGTAGCCATTTTGTTTCCACACTTTGATCCACTTGGAATCCCCGGAAGGGCCCGTCGTCCGCAGGATCTCCCCGAAGCCGTCATCCTGCAAGGCAATCCTTCAGCCAGACGGAAATGGCTTTGTTTAAAGACTGAACAGATGATGGCCTTCTGCGGACGAGAGATCTCTAGGAGAAGGGAGACGTTGGGAGGCCTCGACTCTCCGTCGCCTTCGCTGCCCACCTTCGACTAACTGCCGATTGGCTTCAGTGGTTGGTTTATGGCGGTGCGTTAAATTGCATTGATCGTCTTATCCAATAAACAAATAAAGTAACTATAGTAACCTGCTCGCGCTCTCTCTCTCTCTCAGAATACGATACGACATACGACGCACTCGGTCTATGGTAATTAAGAACGAATTAAAGATACACCTGTGAGACCATATAAGTTCCGTAAGCGATTATATATTCTTCATAAATATTCAGGTATAAGGATTAATGATACCAATTTACTTGTGTAAATGATATGTAATATTTTCTAATACAAGAAAAAAATTATACTTTTTTTCCATCTGTCCACCCGCCTGTGGTGTTTGCGTGGTAACACTGCGTCCCGTGCTTTACATAGTTACGCTTTGTCTAAGTTTTAGGTAAATAAAAGGATATCTGGGTGTACATTTGCAACTGAAAAGTGTTTTAATAATTTACTGTATGCGAATTACACCGTTAATATTCGAAATAGGATATTATTATACTTGTTGAATGTAACTATGTAAAGCCCAGGACGCAGTGTTACCATACGCAAACACCACAGGCGGGTGGACAGATGGAAAAAAACCGAGTAGTCATCATCGCCAATACTCATGTCATTTTGCCAATACTGTAGTTGTATTATGAACATTAATAGTCTTCACACGTTGCGTAAATAGCCTGCCCACAGTCATTATGGCTATTTCCTCACCAACAACAAAATCTTAACTAACTTACCACTAATAATTACTGCCTCAATCAAAAATACTTCAAGAGAAATCAACATTCCGAAAAGTTTAGCCTACTGGCCTACCATTGTTAACGGAGGATAAGAGGGCAGCCATGATGAACTCTGAGCGAGCCGCCATTCTCTTCACACACCTTGACCCACTTGGAATCCTCGGGAGGACCCGTCGTCCACAGGACCTCCCCACCACCGTCATCCTGCACGGCAATCCTTCAGTCCGGCGGAAATTACCTAGTTTTGCGAGTGAAATGTCGATGGCATTCTGTGCGCGAGAGATCTCAAAAGAGAAGGGTGACGTCGATGGTTGACCGCTGACGGAACGCAATGAATCCTCGACTTCCAGTCGCTTTCGCTAGCAGTCAATAGGTAATTGTAAACTAGTTTTGGTGTTAAGTTTATGGCAGTGCTTTAAATTGCATTGATCAAGTAATCCCATAAGCAAAAGTAACTACAATTATCTCTCTGACTCTCCATAAAATATAATACGACGCACTCGGTCTAGAGCAATTAATTACGAATTAAAGGCATTGGTGGACTGGCCAGCTTGACCAGTGGGGGCCCTTTAGGTCCACTTAAGACCATATAATATTTCATTACTGAACAATGTCCTCTGTGTTTTCGCTTATGCATTTTCATATAGTTTATGTAGTTATCATGTAAACTCGATCATAGTATTGTGGCTTAAGATTGGAGTGGGTACCCCTTTCGTCACACGGCAACCACAATTTTTAGACCCAATCCGCCACAGATTAAAGGGATAGGCCTACACCTGTGTGAACCTATGACATTTTCGAAAGCGATTATACATATTCTTTGTAAAAATATTCAGCCATAAGTATGAATGGTATAACCATCTCGTAGTTGCTCCCACTATATTAGAGGAGTTCGGGACGTTTCGAACTAAGTCATTTAGGAGGTAACCACGTTTACGTGCAAAAGGGGGCCGTGTTTAATACCAGCTCCTTGGGAATGTACGTAAACCATAAAATAATGACGGTAAACACCATAACATAACGGGTCTAGTCATTATCAATACTCAAGTCCTCATTTGGCGAATACTGTAGTTGTATGAACAGTAGTTTCACACATTGCATAAATAGTCTGTATGGCCATTCCTTCACCAACAGCAAAATATAACTAGTGTAGCCTACTAATTCCTACAGCCTAAATCAAAAATACTTCAAAAGACATCAATAATCCGAAAAGATTAGCCTCCTAGCCTACCGGTGTCAAAGGAGGCGAAGAAGGCAGCCATGACGAACACTGAGAGAGCAGCCATTTTATTCCCACATTTAGAGCCGATTGGAATACCAGTAAGGACCCCTCGTTCGCAGGACATCGCCGCCGCCGTCATCTTGCACGGCAATCTTTCAGTTCGGCGGAAATTGCTGCGTTTTGGGGTGAATTGTAGAAGGACGACAGATCACTCGGTTCCTCGAAAGAGCAGGGTGACGTCGATGGTTCCAGCCTCCAGGACCAGGAACACGATTAGACCCTCGACTTCCAATCACCTTCACTGCCCGCCCTCCACTAAAATGACGATTGGCTTCGGTGCGTTAAATTGGATTGATCGACTTATTCCATAAACAAATAAAGTAACTATAGTTACCCACTCTCTCTCTCTCTCTCCCTCTCTCTCTCTCTCTCATTGGTTTGGCAAAGTTGAAGGTACGAGCCAACTATGATATATTTACAAAGAGGTGCGATGATAATTATTTAAAGTGGTATATATAGATTTACACACAAGCTTGTATATGTATGCTGCATGAATGTGTGTATGTTTAAGCAAGTGTTACTGTGGTTAAGATCTGCAGTCTTTGTATAGTGTCAAAAGTGAGGCTACAAATTTCAAAATTCATAGTACCTCTTTAGAAAACTCGTGGGGTTGCTAGTTATTTGTATAGGATCTGATTAAATGAAATATAAATAAGACAATTTGGTGTTAAAAAAAACGAAATCCAAGTTAATTGCGTTTAGCATAGGCTACATGGTTAAGCCTATTTCAATAATCAAGGAAATATATTTTCCAGCTTGTTATTTAATAATTTCATTGAATCTCTCAGTTGTGCAATGTTTTGCATGTGGAATTGCGTTCAGGGTCGCATCAAACAAGTATTTTCGTAGGTTTCCACCTTTTTTTTATTTTTCAGTGCATAAGTGAGACTATCATTGTTTACATGATCCGGAGTGTGAATTTGCTTGTCGAGCATTATTTTAATTCGAGTATCTCCTGTTATACTCTCTCTCTCTCTCTGGACCTTTTTATCTAGTCAGGAATAACCAGAGGCCAGTTTTAAGAATTGAGCTGTAGGCCTATTTGGCATGCTCGGGGGCTTCTTTATATTATATATATAAATATATATATATATATATATATATATATATATATATTAATAATATAATATATACATATATATATATTGTGTTGTATAAATCCCTCAAAAACCTCATGAATTTGTGTTATACAACAATGTTTGACTGGATCGAACTGATTACTGGTTACC
>NC_087218.1:17654100-17659757 GCF_015104395.2 Macrobrachium nipponense | reverse complement strand
CTGACAAGCCCCCAAAAAATATCATTGTACGTTCGTCCCAAGGAGCATGATTCAGGTAAGGTCTCGTGAGAATGAGATACAATGAGATGCAGGTGGAGGAGAACTTGTAGTTAAAAGCATTGGGGAAGTATGGGGAAATTAGTAAGAGTGTATATTGTATGGGTTTCACGTGCAACGTCACCTGATAGCTTTGGGCGAATGACGTCAGACCAAGAGTTTGATTTTAGCACCACGTAGCTATATCTTGGTCAATCTTGCGACGTTGCCATTTTCAAAGATGGCCGTGATGCACCTTTTGTAATGTTAAAATGCCTCTACACTTGATTAAGTCATTAGTTCATTTCATCGGAGTTCCTCATAGTAGGGTAGTACCGTCCGTGCAGCTCATATGGTGTGCTGCAGATATTACTGAAGGGTGCATGGAGCTTCACATAGGCTATAATCTCTCTCATTCCTTTTACTGTACCACCATTTATCTTTTCTTTCTTCCATCTGACTTTCCACCTTCTCAAACAATCGTTCCTAGTGCAGTTGCCAGGTGTTCCTCCTGTTTCACCTTCCAAGCCTTCTTACTGCCAGTTTCCCTTTCAGGACTGAATGAACTTATACGTCCCAGTTCTTGGCCTTTGGCATAAATTCTATATTCCAGTCGAATCTATTAACTATTGCCTCTTTTTGAAATAGCGGGGTTTCCATCTAGTTCTGTCTGTAGATCCCTGTGCTTCATCTCCTTCCTTTTCAGAATCACTGTAATTTGCTATCCAGTCACAGCAGTTCCCCTTGTTTCTTTAACTTGGACAACCTGCATTTCACAACTCGACCTCAAATCCTTTGGCAGGAGTCGCCTGTCCTGTGTTCCCACTCGACGTTTTCGACTTCCCCACGGCGCAGCTGATGTTGCCGACGGATCGGCTGCCGGGGATGAATATAACGTACATCTGCCCCGAGCAGTTCGTGGAGCAAAGTAATATCACACAGACGGGCAACGTCACCTGCAAGAAGGACGAGTCAACAGGAAGTCTCAGCTGGAGTCATGAATTGGTGCTTCCGTGCAAGTGTAAGTTGACTTTCAATCCGATGTTTTGTGTGGGTGTGTTAGAATCACGCAATCAGATGTTGATTCGAGTAGGCTGTGGTAAGGTGTGGAAGGGAGTACTAGTGGAGACGAATCATTTATTGAGTGATTCGGAAAATTACTAAAATATGGACATCAGAGAGTAGACAAGTGTGACTTTAATGATGCTTTGGACCATAAAAGTACATTAGTCTGCCCATAATGAGACCTTGGACCATATTACATTAGTCTGCCCATAATGAAACTTAGGACCATATTACATTAGTCTGCCCATAATGAGACTTTGGACCATATTACATTAGTCTGCCCATAATGAGACTTTGGACCATATTACATTAGTTTGCCAATAATGAGACTTTGGACCATATTTCATTAGTCTGCCCATAATGAGACTTTGGACCATATTACATTAGTTTGTCAATAATGAGACTTTGGACCATATTACATTAGTCTGCCCATAATGAGACTTTGGACCATATTACATTAGTCTGCCCATAATGATACGTACCTTGGACCATAGTACATTAGTCTGCCCATAATGATACTTTGGACCATATTACATTAGTCTGCCCATAATGAGACTTTGGACCATAATGCTAAAGAAGAATAATTCAGATGGATGGCAAGTTACTAACAGTTACAAAAGATTTATCGCTGACGTTCATGACTAGTCAGTGACTTTGTAGCTGATAAAAACCTTCAGGATATAACTTATATCTTATCACGGCGACACATTTCATCATAAGAAAAACCCGACAATATTTAAGAAATCCCAAGTTTTCTTGATACTGACAACTTTGTCTGACCAATGTTCTGAGTCACTAACTACTTTAGTGAAGACTAGCACTGAAAGAGGTCAAAAGGAGATTACAACGAACATTTAGATTTGTAAGTAATTGTTTTTCCAGAATCAAGGCATTTCTAATTTTGTTATATTTAAGGAATGAAATTATTTAATAACGACTCTAATTATGTTTTTCTAAATCTCTTATTAGAACAATTTTTGGCTGATTAATAATAATAATAATAATAATAATAATAATAATAATAATAATAATAATAATAATAATAATTGCCCGGTCAGTTTTCAGAAAAATTACAATTATTTTTTTAAACATCCCTTTTTTGTAAAGAATAAGCCCTCGACAAGACGATCTAATTACTACTAATACTACTACTACAACTACTACTACTACCACCACCTAGCCAATAATTGTTCAAATAACTGTAGTAATCATGTTAATGCAGACACCAGTACCAGTAACATTAGTAGCAAATATAACACCAGTCATTACAAAATCAATTTTATCCCAGAAATATTAATTGCACTCAACTGGAAATACTTTGAGTCTAGAGTAAAAATAATGAGAGGTGATCACGACTTTGTAGATATCAGCACAACCTCTCCTGCTCTTTTTCTTCTTCTTCTTCTTCTTCTTCTTCTTCTGATGTTTACATTAGGCTCTGCTTCTGTTGCAGTGAACTGCCCTGCCGACTTCATCAAAGCACCCAATGAGACTCACTGCCTTCACTTCACTGACATTCCGGAAACCTTCGGGGTGCACAGCGCGTCTTTGAGGTAATTTTTTATGGAACTGACATTTTGCCTGAATTTGGAAGTCTGACAGTGCACTGCAAGCAACCTCTGTGAAAAGGCAGATAGTAGTTATTGTTATTATTACTGTCGTTGTTATGGGGGAAAATCCGCCGTGAGATATGTGAAAATCCACTGACACGTTTACGTGGCTGGTATCTTTCCTCAGCCTTCGTGAACTGGAAGTGACGATAGTATTTAGAGATAATAACACATTTTCTCTTCTTCATTCCCAGCTGCAGTCACTTGAACTCCAGCCTTAATATGCTTACAAATACGGACGAGCTGACTGTGGTCCCTGCGGATAAGTTATATTTCACGGGTCATTACGTCATGTAAGTCGAAACAGGGATTTGTTACACGAGTTTGAAATATTTGAATACGCAGATAGCTGAATTTTAGGGACGATACTGAATAAGTAACGATATTTGTCTACCTTAGACGTCAGGATATCAGGGAAAGTATTAAGTAAGGCTGTTTTTCTACCAGAAGTGAAAGTATTTTTGTCATGAAAGTTGTCTGTGGATGTTGTGCAGGAAACGACGATACTTTTAACAGTGCCATTAAAGATTTTTTTTTTCCTCACAATGACAGTCTCCGTAGGAGGGTAGTGCCGTCAGTGCACCTCATACGGTGCACTGTAGGCATTTTTTAAGGTTCTTTGCAGCGTGCCTATCGTTCCTTTTACTGTACCTCCTTTCATAGTCCCTTTCTTCATCTTACTTTCCATTCTCTCCTAACAATTGATGCATAGTGCAGCTGCGAGGTTTTCCTCCTGTTACACCTTTCAAACCTTTTAATGTCAATTTCCGCTTCAGCGTTCGATGACCACATAGGTCCCAGTGCTTGGCCTTTGGTCTAAAATTCTATATTCAATTCAATTTAATTAGATACAATGCAAGTAAAGATATACGTTTTGTTCTCAGATGTAAGATAATGATAAACGGTAGCAGTCTTAAAAAGAGACGATAGTTATTGAAAGCAGTGATATTAATTCATCATCAGTTCACTATGAAACTGGAAAACTAAGTTTTTTATTTCATTAACTAATTATATTTTCATTGATTATCTTTATTTTTACTGTTAATTCCATGTTATCTGCTTCAGTTACTTTTTTCATTGAATTATGTGGAAGTTTGAAAGGAAATTATATTTAAATTTTTTTCTTTCTTTTAACATCTATTGAAAGCAAATGATATTCAAAATTATGTTTATTTAGCATAAAAAAACCTGACCCATTTCCTATATCAGGTCAGATAAAGCATTTGAGATTCAAACATTTTAAAATCAGTTTCAGATTACTGATGTTTTAAATACTTGTTTTTACAGTTCTTGGAGCATAAAATCTGACCGATTTCCTATATCAGATTAGATAAGGTATTTGAGGTTCAAACCATTTATAAAGAGATTAAAATAACCGATATTTAAAATGTTTTTGCAGTACTTTGAGGATAAAAACTGACCTATTTCCCATATCAGTTTAGATAAGATATTCGAGACTCAAACCATTTATAAAAACGTTAAAATTACCGATGTTTATTTTTTAAAAATTTATTTATTTATTTATTTATTTATTTATTATTATTTTTTTGTAACAGCTCTCCCGGCAACGTCACGATGAACCCATCAAATCAATCTTACACTTGCCTCGAGCCAAGTCAGTGCCTGGTAAGGAAGCTTCGTTGTTCATAAACAAATAAATGAAGCAATAAATGGACGAATGAATGAATGAATGATCTATCCTGAGAATTAGCAGATAATTATCTATCCAGTGAATGAGAAGATACGTAAATGAATGCGTAACTGGTAATGTTCGAGTGACTGACTGATTCCGGGCAGGTTCTGTAGGTTTTGGAAAACAAAGTTTGCTTACTATGTGATGCTTTTGGTAGTCTACTTATTTTTAAAAAATGTAGTTTTCATGAAATGGATATGAATGAGGAATGTCTACATACACGTAGACACATCTTCACACACGCAGATGTATGTCTGTGTTTATATTATATATATATATATATATATATATATATATATATATATACATATATATATATATACATATACAGTGGTACCTCGAGATACGAAATTAATCCGTTCTGAGGCGGCCTTCGTATCATGAGTTCTTCGTATCTTGAACCGCATTTTACATGTAAAATGACTAATCCGTTCCAAGCCCTCCAAAAACACCCCAGTAAATTTCATAATAAAGATAAATTGACCTATAAACAATGAAATACTACAACAATTTGGACCATTCAATACCTAACTTAATACGTACTGCTAATATGTACTACATAGTACCTGTAAATAAAGTGTATTAGTGTACATGGTATACAAGAAATACTGTACGTACATATGTATGTATGTAGTAAAATGTGGAAGCTTACCTTTCGAGTGAGGCTATCTCCGAAAGTGGCGACAGAGGAGGAGGACAAACGGCAGATACATATACTTAACTTTACGAAACACATAAAAAAATGTCAGTAAAACATAAACTAAACTTTACGAAACACATTAACAAAACTGTAACAATTAACTTTACAAAAAACTTAAAATTAAGTTTTTTTTTTGTCTTTTTTTGATTTTTACATTTTTTTACTTTTTTATACTTTATAGGTTTTTTTTTTTTTTTTAACAGAATTTCAACTTCTTCACCACTTTCAACTTTCTGTTTTTTCGTAGTATCACTTGGTACTTCCTTTTTGCTTACTCCTACTAAAGGCCTCTTTAAAAAATCACTATCCAAGGAAGATTGCTTCTGCCTGCTTTTGACAATGTTCCCGAAACGACTCAGGCAAACATTATCGAACTGTGCAAGCATATGACCTGTGTAAGCCTTTTCGTGGTGTCTCTTTTCTACAAGTGATTGCACCTTATGAAAAGCAGCTAGAGCATCCTTAATTTCTGCAGTTGTCTTAGAGTCGTCGTCCTCCTCGCTGCTGCTAGAGAACTCTTCTTGAACAATGTTATGTTGCATGGCCTCCAACT
>NC_087218.1:17626600-17644100 GCF_015104395.2 Macrobrachium nipponense | reverse complement strand
ATCTCTCTCCTCGTCTCTCCTCCTTCTTCTCTCTCTCTCTCCTCTCTCTCTCTCTCTCTTCTCTCTCTCTCTATATAATAGATATATTATATATAATATATAATATATTATATCTATTATATATATATATTATAGATTTATATAGGTAAATCTATATATGTAGATATATATATAGTAGATAGAATTATATTATATCTACATATATATATATATATATATAATTATATATATTATATATATACTATTCTCATATATATATATTATATATATATATATATATAATATATAATATATATATATAATATATACTATATAATATAATAATATATATAGAGAGAGAGAGAGAGAGAGAGAGAGAGAGAGAGAGAGGAGAGAGAGAGAGAGAGAATATATATATATATATATATATATATATATATATATATTATATATATATATAATAACGATCACGAAGATATTTATATATATATATAAATATCTCTGCAACCCCATCAGGACAGGCGACTGGACGCATGGAGGTCTTTACAAGCTAGACGCCGGCATGATGACCGCCGTTGGCCAGAGCAGCGTTGGAAAAAACTACAGGAAGCTGATGGTCGACCCTCCTGGCCAACTCCAAGAACGCTCCTATATAGATATGAGTATGACGGCGGGATGCGGTGCTTGTCAGTACCTTGCCCTGGCCGGTAAGTCATTTGAACTTTTTTTATTTTATTTTTTGTGTGTGGGAAACGCAACAGATCTTTTGCTAGCATATATGATGTTATGATATATGGTATGGTATGTTATAGGTATTGCACAGTATTGTAATGTAAAAGTTCAATAATATTGAACACAAGCGATTTGGCTATCTCATGATATGATATGATATAGGTAATGGATAATATTGCAATGTATAAGTACAACAATGTTATAAACAAGCGATCATTCATGATATGATATGTAATAGGACATGATAATATCATGATATAGTTATTGCACAATATTGCAGTGTATAACTACAACGATTTAAACACTAGCGATTTTGCTATCTCATGACATATGATATGATATTACAATGTATAAGTACAACAATGTTAAACAAGCTATTTTACTATCTCATGGTATATGATATGATATGATATAGGTATTGCAATGTGTAAGTACAACACTGTTAAACAAGCGATTTTGCTATCTCATGATATGATGTATGGTATGATAAAGGTATTGCAATGTTTAAGTACAACACTGTTAAACAAGAGATTTTGCTGTCTCATGATATGATATGATATGATATGATATGGGTATTGCAATGTATAAGCACAACAATGTGAAACAAGTGATTTTTTTATCATGATATGATGATACGATATGAACTACCTCATAGACTACGATTCTGTAAGCTCTACCTCATGTAGTAGAAAGTGATTGCTTATGGTATGCTTAGCTTCGATGCTCCGATGTTTTGCATTGCGTCATGTATGCAGCTTGGATGCTAAGCTGAGCAATGATCAGTGAGTTACGACTTCCTCTCGTGTCTAGAGGCCAGGTTGTTTGTATAAGGTCTTTGGTTTATTTGCTGATTCATTTTGCTCGAAGGATCGAGTCCCAGCATCACAAGTGAAGGAGAAGCGCCTCAGTAGCGTTGTCGGTATGGTGTTGGAGAGCCACTTCGGTGGCCGCGAGATGTGTATTTCTGGTGATAGAGGTTCACTCTCGACGTGGTTCGGAAGTCACGTTAAGCTGTTGGTGCAGGGAAGTCCGCCCCATTCTCCTGCTCTTTACAGCTTGCACCAGTGACCCCTTTTTCGATCAGCAATCGCTGCTCTGACTCATCCGTACTCGGGAAACTCAACGGAAAGGAGTTTTCAGATGACCTCAAGGAGCTAAGGACGAGATCGTTGAAAAACAGACGACCGAGATAGGAGGGAACGCGAGATGTGAAAATATTGAAAGACGAAAAAGTGAAAGGAAGAAGCACGAAATGTTCACGCAAGGGTTGAAATGAGTGTGACAGATAGAAGCGAGGAGGGTTCCGATAAATGTTCATTTAAATGTTCTTTCCCCTCTCTTTTCTTCCTGTAGATTGTTGGCAAGACCCCGTGGCGCCCATGGCGAACATGGTCAGGGTGTGGGACGGCAGGAAGGACTTGAAGACTGTCGTCTCGTACAAGTAAGTGGTAAAAGGAGTTCTTCTTCCTCCTCTTCTTCTTCATTTAAATCTTGAAGTTTGCATCATTTCTGTACTGTCTGGAAATGATGAACCAGTTAAAGAAAATTGAAGTATATCGGGAGCTTTCTGGCAACTTTATTTCAGTATAAAAATTAAAATGCAAACAATGAAAATAAAAATTTAAAGAATAAAAATAAAGATAAAAATAATTTAATGATAATAATAAGAACTCCAAAAATAGAAATAAAAGAAATTGTTAAGGGGTCGTTTCGGCTTTTTGGCCCCTTACAGTACTACAATGATTTTGACTGTAGCACTGAGCATCATACTATAATGTGAGTTGTGTCTGTCTGTCTTATTCAATCACGGCTAAACGGCATCACGGATTTATACCAAACAAAAACTATTGGATAGGGCTTTGATCGATGATGGTTTATAGCCTTATATGGCTATAGTCAGATCACTGGTTTCCTAGGTATAATTTATTATATATATAAAAAGCAATTTCTGTTTGTTTGTTTGTTTGTTCTTTACGAACGCCCAGACTATGAAAGCTAGGGCTACAAAATTTTTACCATAGACTCTCCTCCCCACAGAAAGGTTTTAGTCAAAATCCGAAATTCGAGAGCCGTTTCTAGGGGGGTCGTAAACCCCCGGATTAATACTCCCACATTTTTTTTTTTATTTTTAGAACGTTTAGAGTCAAAGCTAGGGTTACCAAATTATTATCATAGACTCCCCTCCCCCATAGGAAGAATTTAGTCAGACTCCGAAATTCTAGGGCCGTTTTTAAGCGGATCATAACCCTCCCCCCTTTTTTTATACCACCTCATTTTTTACAACTTTTGGATTTGAAGCTAGGGCTACCAAATTTTTACCATAAACTCCCCTCCCCCTCCTCCAAGGGTTATGTCAAAATCCAAAATTCGAGGGTCATTTCTAAGGGGACCATAATCCCCCCTTTTTCATACCCCCTCATTTTTTCAACTTTCGAAGCTGAAGCTAGGGCTACCTAGCCAGGAAGGTTGAAGTTAAAATTCGAACATCGTGGGCCGTTTCTAAAGGGGTCATAACCCCCTTTTTCATATCCCCTCATTTTTTTTACAGCTTTTGGAGTGGACAGCTAGAGCTACCCAATGTTTACCATACACTCCCCCCTTCCCCCCCTGGAAGGTTTGAATCAAAATCCGAAATTCGAAGGCCGTTTCTAAGGGGGTCATAACCCCTCTTTTTCATACCCCCTAATTTTTACGACTGATAACTCGTTAGAAGGACGGGTACAGCTATAGGTATTATTAGTTTATATTAGCTTTTTTGTTCTTTAGCAGATATTTACTATAAGAATAATGCGGAACCAGTTATTAACAATGTCTGATGTTCGATCTCAATTAGCGGCTCAACCAGTTGACCCAGCTACGTTTAGCTGGGAGGCAGAAAATGAAAAATAAAATTCATAAAAGTGAGAGGCAAAAGGTTGAGAGAGAGAGAGAGAGAGAGAGAGAGAGAGAGAGAGAGAGAGAGAGAGAGAGTAGCTGAAAAATAAATAGCTCATATCACCAGGATTCGTTAGGTGCATTTGAAAATGGACTACTATGAGATTCAGGGCCTCTGTAACACGGTTTTTTGGACTTTGCTCCTTATCAAAGCATCGGATGTAGCTGAAAGTTGACATATGTATATTTTACAACCACACAAATTTTGTCAGCATTATCAATAACCTAAACCCGATAGTTTTAATTTTTATAGATTAAAAATTATCTAGCCGACGCCATGGCCAATGATTACGAGCCAAGAGTCGAAAAACATTCATTACGTAAGCAAGGTAAACACACCTTTTGACGAAATGTTGCCCCGCCCATCCACCAGACAGAAACCCATTCACTTGTTCCATCGGCTCTGAAACCCAAAGACTTTATGAATGGCGGAACGATACATAGATGTGGGTGGAGTTTCTGTGCTAGCGTATTAATACTACTGTAGCAGTAGTGCCGCAACAGTATAGCAGTAATATACATAATTTAAATGTTTAGACCAATTGCTGGGATCCTTGAGGATCATTTAGCACTTCTTACAACTACTCTAGAAATGAGTTTTTATAACTTACAACTACTCTAGAAATGAGTTTTTATAACCAGAAGTTAAATTTTCTAATCCAACAATGCCCATGATAGCCTTCAGTGTCATCCTGAATTATAACGAGGCCAAAGTGGGTGGAGCCTCATGAAGTCATCATTCTGACGATAATTATTGGCCAAAATACGGTACCGGCTATTTTTTTTTTATCAGTAAATAGGTAGATAGCCAAAAAATAAAAATTGCATGACATTCGATATAGTAGTTATCAAATCAAGCTTGTCTACTAAGTTTTTTAAAATTACCAATTATTCCCTACATCTTGTCAATCTGATTGTGACCTATAAAGTATCTTAGGAAACTTATTTTGGGAGTTAGACTAATAATCGAAGTGTTTTTGTATTTATTAACATGTTTTGTTGGTTTGTTCACTATGACAATTATCAGTGGAGAGGTTTCAGAGTTCATAAAGGTGTTCTGCTTTGCCTGTATTTAAATTTTTGTCTTTGTTACCAGAGGTCTAGCCTTCGTTACGTATATCCAATCATCCATTGAGAAAGGGGAAAGAAATGCTGTCATAAGTTACGTAACGAGTGCGTTCGAAACCCTTTGTCTGATTAAATTGGCCCGTCTTCAAAAAAAAGTCACTTTTACATTATAAGTACCAAATCTATTCAACCTACGTAAAGCAGAATACAGTCAAAATTCATGTGTAGATATAATGTGTATTCTGAATAAGCGTTATATTTATGAAATGCATAGATAAAAAGTTATTGCGAAAAAACCGTGTTACAGAGGCCGTGAATCTCATAGTAAAGTCAGTATAAATAAAGGAAAACAGTTTGAGAAGAGAGAGAGAGATAGATGAAGGAGCTAACATAAACAGCTCATATCGCCAGTTGCATATAAAGAATAAGAAATGCAGTATAAGGAGAAGAAAACAGGTTGAAGAGAGAGAGAGAGAAAGCTGACCAAAACAGTCCATAACGCTTTTGTGTTTTCCTTTTCAAACGCAGCTGCTATCCTGGGTATTTTATTGGTGGGAGCCAAACACGGTCTTCGATGACGTTCTCGTGCATCGGGCAGCTGGGCAGTTGGTTCTCGATGTTCCCCCTCAAGGATTGTATTCCGGTCAACGGTGAGTTCCTTCCTGACTTCGTTTGTCTTTGTTTTCTCGCTATCGTTTCCTGTTGCGACTCACTTCGTCAAGTTGCAGGTGTCTAGAGAGAGGACCAGTGTTAAACTCAGGAACCGTAAGATAATGTATTTCATATTTTAATTTTTCAAAACATGTATGTGTTGGACATATTTGTAACTTTGCGATGAGAGTCTGTGGCGCTCTGTGTATACATAAGTACGTGTATATATAAGCACACACACACACATATATATATTTATATGTATATGTATATATATATATATATATATATATATATATAATATATATATATATATATATATATATATATATATATATATATATATATATATATATACATATATATAAATATATATACATACATACATACATGAATATCACACACACTGAGAGAGTAATGAGTGATCCAACTTCTATATAAGTTATTTCCACTCCATGTCAACAGTGTGCAACAACCTGCCAACCTCCCCTCATCCCGAGGCCGTCGTCGCGGAAACCAACACGTCCCGCTTCCTGAACGGCACCGTCAGTTTCACGTGTCCTGGAAAACTGACCACCGCCGCTGGACTGACCGTCCAGAACGCGACATGCGTCGGATCCGGTGGCATGTTCTCCTTCGGCATGAACTCCTTCTCCTACTCCTTCTCTCCTGCGGCTCTGGAACCCTGCCACGGTAGGTCGTAGTGCCCCTTAGCGATAAAGGGATGGAATTCCAAAAATGGGGTGAAATTCCAAAATAGGGATGGAATTACAAAAAAGGGATATCCCAAAAAAAGGTATGGAATTTCGGAAAAGGGATGGAATTCTAAAAAAGGGATTGAATTACAAAAAAGGGATGGAATTCCAAAAAAGGGATATTCCAAAAAAAGGTATGGAATTTCGAAAAAGGGATGGAATTCCAAAAAAGGGACGGTATTACAAAAAAAAGGGATGGAATTCCAAAAATGGGGTATTCCAAAAAAAGGTATGAAATTTCGAGAAAAGACATGGAATTCCAAAAATGGGAGGAAATTCTAACAAAGGTATGGAATTTTGAAAAAAGAGTGGAATTCCAAAAGAGGGATGAAAGAAGGCGGGAAGGAATTTTCAGAAAGGGACAAATTAATAAAAAAAAATTTGGAATGCCATAAAAAAGCATGAAATTTTTAAAGTTATGTAATTTCAAAAGAAGATGGTATTCCAAAAAGGGACGAATTTCCAAAAAATGGGATTGAATTCCAAAAAAGGAATAGAATTAAAGAAAAAGAATGGATTCCCAATAAAGGTGGAATTCAAAGAAAAGGAATGGAATTCCAAAAATAAGGGTGAAATTCCTAAAAAAGCAATGGAATTCCAAAAAATTGAGTTTCAAAAAAAGAATGGGATTCAATGAAAAGATGGATTTCCTGATCCCTCTCTGCCAAAAAAAAGATGGAATTTCGAAAAAGGGTTGGAATTCGGAAATCTAAAGAAAGAGATGGAATTCACAAAAATGATGGAATTGCAATTTTTTTTCTTTCAGTAATGACCCCTACACGGGGATAGTGCCGTCAAAGCACCTCACATGGTGCACTGTAGGCATTACTAATGGTCCTTGCAGCGTCCAATCAGCTCCAAGCTACATTCCCTTTCATTCCTCTTAGTGTACCTCGATTCATATTCTCTTTCTTCCATCTGACTTTCCAACCTTTCTTAATTAACAATCGTTTCCACTTGTTACTCCTCTCAAAGCTTCTTGTTGCCAATTTCCCTTTCAGCGCCGAGTGACCTCATTAGGTCGCGGTTCCGTGGAAACCGTCTCCATCTTCCTCTCCCCGTAGGGGGTTGGTAGTGTCGTCAGTGCACCTCATTCGGTGCAATGTAGGCGTTACTTAAGGTTCTTTGCAGCGTCCCTTCGACCCCTAGCTGCAACTACTTTCATTCCTTTTACTGTACCTTCGTTCATATTCTCTTTCTTCTATCTTCTTGTCCATCCTCTCCTAACAATTGTTTCATAGTGAAACTGCTTTGAGGTTTTCTTCCTGTTACGCCTTTCAAACCCTTTACTGTCGATTTCCGTTTCAGCGCTGAATGGCCTTGGTTGTCCCAGTGCTTGGCATAATGCCAAAAATCTATATAAATCAAATAAAAAATCAAATCAAGTCCATCTTCCTCTATTTTGCGAATCTTGGTTTCTTAACCCTTTTTCCTGCTTGTCATTTGCTTCGTTATCTTTCCATCTGAATCTTGGCCTTCCTCCCCCTCCCCCTCCCCCTCCCCCTCCCAATCGCCTCCATGTCCATGACCCTTCTACACAGGATCCTCCTCTCTTCGCATGACATGACCAAACCACTAGCGCCTCAGTGGCGTGATCGGTAAGGTGTTAGATTCTCGGGCATTCATTTGAGGGGTGAGAGATGTGTATTTCTGGTGATAGAGGTTCACTTTCGACGTGGTTCGGAAGTCACGTAAAGCCTTTGGTCCCGTTACTGAATAACCACTGGTTCCATGTAACGAAAAACACCATACAAACAAACAAACAAAAATGACCAAACCACTGCAGTATTCTTAGCTGAATCTTCTTTGACGCTTCTACCACTGACTGGCCCTCCAAAATCATCGTTTCTGATTCTATTCCTTCTCGTATCTCCACACATCCATCTCAACATCCTCAACTCTGCCACTTCTGACTTCCTTTCTTGAGCCTTCTTTATTGACTACGTCTCTCAGCCCCGTACGCCATCGCTGGTCTAACTACACTTTTATAAAACCTTCCTTTTACTTTGGCACGACTTCCCTCGTCGCATCGTATTCCCGATGATCTCCTCCATTTCATCCAAGCACAGTGCATCCTGTGGTTTATTTCCGAGTCCATGTCTCCATCCTCCATTACACAGGACCTAAGGTGGTAACCCTCGTCTAAACCCAATTTTACCGCACCTCGTTTTCCTTCCCCTCCCATCCAAAGATATTCTGTCGTAGCTTTGCTCATCCTTAAACCTGGATCTTCAAGTGCCTGTCTCCACAACTCTAGTTTTATCTCCACCCCTTCTCGAGTTAGGTCCACCAAAACAACTTCATCAGCAAACATCACTACATCTGACATCAATAACATCCATCACAAGGTCAAAGCTGTAGGGGCTGAGAGTTTGAACCTGGTGTAAACCAACTCCTACACTAAACTTTTCTGTTGTTCCCTCAGTGCTCCTTACTTCGGTGGTAACCTCTGCATACGTATCCTCGACTGCTTTAACATGCTCTCCTGAAACCCCCTTTCTCTCTCGTACATCTCCACACTTCTTGCTCAAGTACTTCTTGCTCAAGTCCCCGATCATATGCCTTCTCCAGATCAGTAAATACTGTAGATGTAACTAGAATGTTACCGAACGTAATGCTTGAGCGTATTTGCTCGTACGTGCTGAACACGGTCGTATTTACCCAATTAGTGAATGAATGGAGATTACATATAAAATCATGGGATACAAATGAATGAATTCAAAATTTGTTCCAGTAATGAATGGGAGTTATGGAGCCTAATTGTTAAGGTATTTGTTTGTATCTACTAGACGTGTTGGCATTTCTCTACCCATTCAGTGGAAAATGAATGAAGTTCCATTTCTCTAAAATAATGAGTAGAGATTTCATAACAGACTCCTGGAATGTAATCGAACGTAATATATTCTTGAGCTTATATGTTTATATATAATAGACAGGTACGTATTTCTCCAATGATTTTGTGAAAATAATGAATGTCTGATTGATTTCAATAATGAATGAAGACTATAACAGGTTCGCGGAGCGTAATTATTATGGTATTTTTATATGCGTACTGGACACTTGCGTAATTCTCTAATGATTTAGTGAAGAAATGAATGATATTCTAATTCGCTTCAATAATCAAAAAAGATTTCATACAAGGTTTCTATAGTAGATTCACATCAATCGTGCATTTGAGGTCTAGGCCAGTCCCTTACGACGCTCCTGATTGGCTGTTGATTAGCCAATCACAGGGCTGGAAACTCAGTCTCTCTCGAGAGTTCTCATGGATAGGATGTATGTTCCATCTCTCCTGAGGTATACGTCTTTCAGGAGAGGTGGCACATACATCCTTCCTTTGTGAACTGTCGAGAGATACTGAGAGTTTCCAGCCCTGTGATTGGCTTATCAACAGCCAATCAGCAGCGTCGTAAGGGACTGGCCTAGACATCAAATGTACGGTTGATGTGAATCTACTATAGTATGTTATGGAGTAATACTTAAACGTATTTATTATATTAATTTATATATGATATATATATATATAAAATATAATAAATATATATATATATATATATATATATTATATATATATATATTCTTATCTATCTGTCTATCTAACCAAGCAAAACCCTAAGGGCCAGAAATGTCAAGCCTTATACATGGTATCACCTTACCCAGTTATCTGTGCGGTCATGCCCACGCTGACCAATGCCACGACGAACTGGAATAGTTCAGCTGTTTACATCCAAGGCAGCGTGATAAATGGAACGTGCGATCCAGGATACAATTTCGAGCTTTGGAAGACGGAGAAGAATTTGACCTGCTTGGCAGAGGACCAGTGGGACAACATGACCTGCTATAAGGGTAAGTAAGAGGTCTTTGCTTTGTCGCGCTTCGAAGTGTTTTTACAGCCTACGTGTTCTACGACTTATCAATCTTACTTTTACGAGGTCAGATCTAGCGTTTTTTTGTTTTATTATTATTAGGTCTCATTCTCTTATTTCACTTGATTTTTGGTTTCTGTAAAAGAAAACTTGGAGATGGCTGTTTGTCTGTCCGTCCGGACTTTGTGTGGCCCCCCCGCTCCCCCCCAGATCTATAAACCGGTGGAACTAGAGGGTGCAAATTATTATGTTGATCAGCCACCCTCCAATTATCGAGCATACCAAATTGCAGCCATCTAGCCTCAGTAATTTTTATTTTATTGAAGGTTTAAGTTAGCCACAATATTATACCTAGGCCACCGCTTTCGGTAGCCTTGATTACACGCTGTACAGAGAACTTGATTGCACCGGAGAAACTTTGGCGCATGTTTTACTTGTTTTTCCTTGACTTCTGTTGTGTTGTTCCAGAGTCCAAGACACTGATTTCGTTTATCCTTAAAATCTATATTAAAATGTGATTGCCCACCCCGTCGGTTTCCTCATACGGTAAGTTGTAATTTTTGATGATAACTCAACCCCATCAATGAAATAGAGCTGTTCAAGTCATGGGTGAACAGAATTCCGAATGAGGGCCATGAGTTGCGTCAATCTCCATCCGCATAATTTAACTGAAGATATTGTCTGAGCTTATTTGTCAGTCTATGAATGGTTGAATCTAATTCGGTACCGGTTTTTATTCATGCAATTTATCTTAGGGATAACTCGGCGGGAGTTGTTACCAAATCAGTAATGACCTCATAACATAACTTCTGTCGATGTCTCCTTTTGACACGATTCAAGTCCCTGAAAATAACCGAGTAGTATAGTTTTGTTTTTGTTTTTTTCTTTTTAAAGCAGTTCGCCTTAGGAATGACTCAACGTAAGTTTTCAACTGACTCATTTCTGTCTTTCTCTCTCAGCTTGCGTAGGTGATTTCCCCATGGCCGGAAGTAACATGACCGCAGGTAATATAACAGACAATGCCGTGGGATCCGTTGTTTATTTCACCTGCGCCAATGGCACCTACACGTCTGTCAACGAAGTAAGTAGATTAAAGATTAAGTAGATTCTTCTTAGGACCAAGATTGGCTGAGTAGTACTCACATAGTGGAATTTTTCTGTGCAAAGTTTCTTCCACGATTCGCCAATTGAAATAAGAATGTAACAGTGATACTGATACATCACTTTATAGTTGACATTCATGGTGAAATTTCCTTATATACAACATTTATTAAATTAGGTCGGTTGATATAAAAGGCTGGCTTAAATGGCCCGCTTAGGGGTTTTTAATCCTGAATATTGAATCCATTACTTTGACGAAGATTAGGAAGGAAACAATGAAGGTTTTCGCGTCAAGAAGAGATCTTACTGCTTCAGGCACTGTTTAATCAGCGCTGAGTTTTGTGAGTCATACTTCAAGTAATAAATAATGCATGTTTGTATTTGACAGTTGAATGCTAGAGTGTGGAACAGTTCAGAATAAGAAAACCATTTTAAATGGTCATCATTAATTGGCTAGTACAATAAGTCATCGAACGATGAAATTCTTTATGTAACGTTGGCTGATTCTTCAATATACGTAGTAGGCTACAATGTTAATTATAATACGACCCGGGGCAATTTGGTCATCCAATTTCCGCCCAAGTAAAGAGCATTGGCCATTATATTTCCTCTTTATGTAACCCTCTGACGTTTTATATTTCTGTCCCAAGACATATCCAGTCCCTATGAACACAACTCCGGTGGAATGTAGCCCTGAAGGATTATGGATTCCTCAAGGCCCGTTGACTTGCGAAGTGTGTAAGTACGTTACGTCTTTGGTGAGCATTCGCATACAGCATTAAAAAAATAATTTAACACTTCATATCATGGATAAAGTCACAGAGAGATGGAGATAGCTACTAAACTATCACAAGTAAATGCCTTTGAAGTGAATGCAACATTGTGGCCGAAAAGAAATTGACACTTTCTTGCACAACGTTTTGAGTGGCTGGTAAAATCCAGCAGGCCGGGGATGAGTTTTCTGAGGTATTCTAATGCATTTCCTTCCACAGTATGTCTGGACGACCCTCCAAGTGGGGAGCCACCGTTTGCAAGTGACTGGGACAACGTTAGCAGATCTCAGGACACGCAGGTTTGTTTCCGTCTGGTTTTTCGTTCATTCTTCTTCTTCACAAAACAGAAAAATCCAAAGACTAAATGTGTTGCCTTTTATAATGCTATAATGCGAAAATATACTTTTGGTTGTAAATGGCTCTCTCTCTCTCTCTCTCTCTCTCTCTCTCTCTCTCTCTCTCTCTCTCCTTAGCAACTGACAAGCCAACATTTAGTACGTAGATAATACCTTCCCCTGACTTTCACCCAAGCTCCCCCCACCTCTCTCACGCTCTTCTCTCTCCTCTCTCTCTCTCTCTCTCTCTCTCTCTCTCTCTCTCTCTCCAACCTTACCAAACTGACAAGCCAATATTTAGTAAGTAGATAATACCTCCCCTGACTTTCTCCCAACCCCACTCTCTCTCTCTCTCTCTCTCTCTCTCTCTCTCTCTCCTCTCTCTCTCTCTCTCTCTCTCCGAACGCCGCTCTCCAAGAGCAGGATTTTCCCGCTTATTCTTGAGATGCATTCAAGTTACGACACTCAACTGTAATGCTCAGACTATTTGATGTTGATGCAAACAAGACATATTGTAGCACAGCATCATAAAAGGAAATGTGAGAAAATAATTGATGGTTATGAATACCTGGCATTGTTGTCAGATGTCTGTCGCTACTTGATCACTTTTCAAAGTCTGGCCCCTTGGATGGTATTGCTTTAGATTGTTTTTCCTAGATGAAGGACCTAATTAAAATGAATAGAATTGTATTTTTAGGGATATAATCAAAATGAATAGATTGTATTTTAGGGATCGGTAATCACGTGAATAGATTGTATTTTAGGATCTAATCAAAAATTAATAGATTGTATTTTTAGGGATCTAAATCCAAAAATGAATAGATTGTATTTTCTGGACCTAATCAAAATGAATAGATTGTATTTTCTGGACCTAATCAAAATGAATAGATTGTATTTTAGGGATCTAATCAAAGTGAATAGATTGTATTTTTGGGACATACTCAAAATGAATAGATTGTGTTTTATGGGATCTAATCAAAATGAATAGATTGTATTTTAGGGATGAATAGATTGTATTTTTAGGGATCTAATCAAAATTTAATAGGGAAATTGTAGTTTTAGGGATCTAATCAAAATGATAGATTGTGTTTTAGGGATTTTCCTAATCAAAATGAATAGATTGTATTTTCATGGACTAAATCAAAATGAATAGATTGTATTTTTGGACTAATCAAAATGACAGATTTGTATTTTAGGGACCTAATCACAAATGAAGTAGATTGTAATTTTAGGGATCTAATCAAAGTGAATAGATTGTATTTTAGGGATCTATCCAAAATGAATAGATTGTATTTTAGGGAGTATCAAAATGAAATAGATGTATTTTTAAGGGGACCAGTACAAAATGAAATAGATTGTATTTAGGGTCTAATCAAAATGAATAGATTGTATTTTAGGGATCTAATCAAAAATGGAATTGATTGTATTTAGGGATCTAACAAATGAATAGATCTGTATTTTAAGGCACTAATCAAAATGAATAGATTGTATTTTAGGGATCTAATGAAAATGAAATAGATTGTATTTTAGGGGGACTAATCAAAAATGAATAGAGTTGCTATTTTAATGGATCAATCAAAAATGAATTGTGTTTTAGGGGACTAAATAAAATGAATGGATTGTATTTTAGGGATCTTAATCAAAATGAATAGATTGTATTTTTAGGGACCTAATCAAAATTAATAGATGTATTTTAGGGATCTAATTCAAAATGAACAAGCTTGTATTTTAGGGATAATCAAAAAGTTGAATTTTAGGGAATTGTATTTTAGGGATCTAATCAAAATTTGGGCATAGATTGGTAATTCTTTTTAGGGACCTAATCAAAATGAATTTTTAGGGTTGTAATTTTAGGGCATTAATAAATCAAATGAAAAATTGTGTTTTAGGGATCAAGCAAAATGAATAGATTGTAATTTTTAAGGGATAATAATAAAAATTTTGGGAAAATTAAATTGTTATTTATTTTTGGACTAATCAAAATGAATGATTTGTATTTTAGGGACCTAATCAAATGAAATAGATTGTATTCTAGGGATTTAATCAAAATGAATAGATTGTATTTTTGGACACTAAGTCAAAATGAAGATTGCATTTTAGGGCATCTCCTCATTCAACACATGAATAGATTGTATTTTAAGGGCACTCTACATCATCAATGAAAAGAATTGTATTTTCCTGCGGCCATAATCACCACACTGAATAGATTGATTCTCTCACGCACGCATCTCTAATCAACAATGAATAATTTGTATTTTAGGGATCTAATCAAAATGAATAGATTGTAAATTAGATTTTCTAATCAAAATGAATAGATTTTTTATTTTTGGGACCTAATCATGAATATTGTCTAGGGAATCTAACAAAATGAATAGATTGTATTTTCTGGACCTAATCAAAATGAATAGATTGTATTTTAGGGATCTAATCAAAATGAATAGATTGTATTTTAGGGACCTAATCAAAATGAATAGATTGTATTTTAGGGATCTAATCAAAATGAATAGATTGTATTTTCTGGACCTAATCAAAATTAATAAATTGTATTTTAGGGATCTAATCAAAATGAATAGATTGTATTTTCTGGACCTAAACAAAATGCATAGATTGTATTTTAGGGACCTAATCAAAATGAATAGATTGTATTTTAGGGATCTAATCAAAGTGAATAGATTGTATTTTAGGGATCTAATCAAAATGAATAGATTGTATTTTCGGGACCTAATCAAAATGAATAGATTGTATTTTAGGGACCTAATCAAAATTAATAGATTGTATTTTCGGTGCCTTACAGGTAACAGTGACATGCGTCGGCATGTTTCTTTTGGGTGATCTCAATAAAACCAGGACCATCGGTTGCCAAGGTGGCCTGTGGACTGAATTGGCGCCGAATGACACTGAGTGTGTGGTCGGTAAGGCTACAAGACTGTCTGTTGGTTGGATCAAATCTGCAGGTCCCATCTTACTCCCTTTCACACTTTAGCAGACTTTCTGGCCCACCTAAGGGCAAGGGACAATAGTGTCAGAAGGCTAAGATATTTTTTTAAAAACTAGATTAATTTTCCTTGGTGTTGATCCTGTTGTATAGGTAACTGAGACAGCATGCAATTGAGTGGTTGTGATCAATAAAGATTATTCGACATGAAAGAATCTGAATGCAGTAAAGAGATTATACATCGAGAGAGTTTTTAGTTTATTGGAAATGTTATACTGAGTCAACGTTTCGACTTAATGTTGCAGTTAGGTTCTATTGCCTCCAAGGATTGTATCACGGCCATTGAAAAATCAGCCTAACATACGACCCCTAATCCCCTTTACCCCTATTGTAACGTACCGTTAGGGAGATTTGTCTGTGAAAACCTGGTCAGTTGCAAGCCTTCAGCTATAATTAATACTACTATTACAAGACTCCTAGAGTAGGGAGACCGTTCATAGTTAATGCAGTTCACACTGAGCAAGTGATAAGTTTATCTAAAATTTAAAGATACAATGGTCATGTGTGCATGGGCTATGTGGTCTCTTAAAATGAAGTTCTTTAATAGACAGTGATACATGTACATGTCGACATAGTGTTTTTGCTTCTATATATTCTAGTACACAGGGGCCATAAAATAAATTGTACAAGAATCATAACATTCATTATTATCTACAGGAACTGTAGACTTTGCTCTTACATATGGGAATCAGATTGTTTATTGTCTTATAATACAGGAACCACATGTGGCCTACTGACGTAGATACAGGAATCGTAGAATACGCTAAACCACAAGAACATTATTCGCTCTCATCTCTAGGAACCAGGAACTATGAACTATTCATTCTCGTCTACAGGGACTATAACTTATCGGTTCTCAGCCACAGCGACTACTGACTATTTACTCGCATATAAAAAGCCCCATAGACTGATGATTCATAGTTACACGAACCATAAACCATTTACTGTCATCTTTAGGAGCTGTAACTGTAATTCTCATGTTCAGGAACTGTAGACTAAACCCATCAATAGGACCCTTAAACTAATCTCATTTACAGAAGCCATATGTTATTTACCACTATGAATAAGATTTTGAGGCTTAATGTCACCTATCAGTAAGTACATTTTCATACACAGTAATCATAGACCAACCTCATCTGCAGCAACCATAGTAGGCTATGACTCAATCTCTAAGCACCATAGACTATTCTTATCTAACTAAATCATAAACTATTTACTTTCATGCACAGGAACCTTAGACCCACCGTTCACTCCAGTACCTGGGGACATCGGAGCTAAGCTGGAAGGACCCGGTCCACCGTATCTTGAAGGCGCACAGATGAACTACACATGCATGGAAGGTAAACTAGCTCCAATGGGCGTAGCCTTTTACACTGTCACCTTAACTGCAGATGGATGGACTAAGGTTGACCCGGCGTTCATTTGCTACAACGGTAAGAACCTTATGAGATGCTATTTCTCTTTCTGCGTCTTTTGTGTGCAGGGACTGGAGTATCCACGTTATTTTATATTGCCCTCAATTCCAAAATGATAAATCTGATACCAGTATTAACGGAGTAGAACATCCAGTAACAAGAGGCCGTATGTCATAGGAGAGAGGAACCGATATAATTCTTATTTTTCTGTTTCTCCTCTAGTATCGTATGATCCTCCCATCATAAACGTGACAGCAGGAGAGCCTGGAGCCCTTAGCCTCCCTGCGACACCGTTTTTCGTGGGAAGCGTCGCCAATTACACCTGCCCCGTGGACTCAAGTACTCCTGATGGTTTGACTTTTTACGAACTCGTCTACCAACCAACCGGGTGGTCTTCCTTGCCAGAGGGGTTTATTTGCTATAACAGTAAGTCTTTTCCACTACCACCTCTTGTAACATGCCTACTGTTGCTAGAGCAGCCAATGGTCATAGATTTCGTTCCCCACGTGCCTCTATGTCGACATTGACATAGGAAACATCTTTATCGAACACAACTTCTTACAGTCGATACAAAAACGAGAACCGATCGCCAGTTAGTTTTCTCTCTCTATTAACAGTGACTTTCCTGCCCCCTGCTCTCCCTTCGTTCGCCTTGGGAGTGGGCACGCTGGTCGGGCCAGATCCACCTTATCCCATGGGACAGAAACTGGAGTACAAGTGCTTCACCGGTTATATCAGCACCAAGAAGGACGCAGCTGGCCAAGTGGTCCACGTGACTTATTTAGAATACCTTGGTAATGAAAAATGGTCGCCCCTCGACCCGGAGTTTATCTGTGTTGTAGGTAAGTCATGATAATTGTAGAAATAATAGTTTAAAAAATACCCATAATAGCATG
>NC_087218.1:17609100-17621600 GCF_015104395.2 Macrobrachium nipponense | reverse complement strand
TAACCTGAGAAGATCCCTTATAAGCCTATCGGCGAGAAAACTGCCCTGGAGGGTTTCACATCTTACCTTCCACATGAGAGCGGGAACAGGTATGAGTCTCTGTTGCTCGGAGAGCCCCAAGAACAGCTCGACGGAGTCGCCGCTGGCACTGGGCAAGTGGAGGACGTCGTAGATTCCTGTCCAGATCTCGAATGTCCGTCCGCGGTTGTCGGCAAGTTCGCGAACGCTGTTCTCGAGAGACTGCAAGAGGGAAGGAGCTATTAGTGTATGTTAATATGGTTCAGTAAGTAATTCCTGATATTTTTTATTACGATTTATTACAGTCTTTTATGGTTATTAATTAAGTTTTAGAGCACTCTTCTGCAGTAACCTTCATCCCGTGTCGTGTCTCGTTTTCCGAGTTTTCCCCGCCAGAACTTTCGTCCCCAAGCGTCTCTGGAAAGACCGACTGGAAGAGAATGAGACCCAACAATTCCAGCGAGTCGGTGTTGACGAACAGCCGACGAGGAACAACAGATTGAAAGAGGTAAACTTAGACGGAGCTACAAAACTACTCGCTAACCTTCCAGTTCCCATTGTTGATGGCCTGCCACTGGGGGACGACGTTGGCGTAGAAGTACGTCGCGTCTTGTTCCGGCTCCAAGACGAAGTCGGAGTCGGGGGCCAGGTGGCCCCGGGCCAGGTAGTGCTCCTTCTTCGCCGTCAGGTGACTGCGGTCCTGGAGCAGTTCCAGGAAGAGCGACTTCTGGGTGTCCTTGCCGTAGACGTTGTCAATCCTGACGGAGAACATACTCTCCTTCTTGAACCCGGGGCGGTCTGGGGCCACGATCTTGGCGCCGATGGACCTTAGCGATTATTATTTCGGAAAACAGGCGGTTACAATTATTATTATCATTATTGTTGTCATTATTGTTTTTGATTCACAAGCTAAATGCCTCGGAACACATTTATGTATATAAGTATATGTATATATTATCCATTTATATAAGAATATATAATATATGTATGTATGTATATATATTTTTTACCTATATAATTATATGCATATATATATATATATGTGTGTGTGTATATATATATATATATATATATATATATATATATATATATAATATATATTATATATATATATATATATCACTAACTGCCTAATCTTGAATCTCTTTATATATATATATTATATATATATATATATATATATATATATATATATATATATATATATATAATGTATATTATGTATATGTATATGTATATATATATGTATATGTATATATATATATATATATATATATATATATATACACATATATATATATTTATTTATTTATTTATTTCATGCCCGTATGTATATATAAAACATCATCAAATTTACCTTCCTTGTAACTTGTGTTGGGTATAGAGCGCGGTTTCTGTATCTTCGTTGAAGCAGATGCTAATCTGAGGTACGGCCAGGTCCTCGGCGATAGGCCACTCGACGCTGTAAGATGTTCCTCGAAGCGGTAGGGAGGAGGAGGAGGAGGAGGAGGAAGAAGCTTTCCCGCAGGAGGCCAACATTCTTTCCACGGATGGGCGAGGTTTGCTCCCACATCCTAGATCGGACCATTTAATTGCCTTGGGAAAAAAAATGAAAAGAATCCTTAAAAAAAAGATTAAAGTAATAAAGTATCTTACAAAAAAGAAGAAGAAGAAGAAGAAAAGTATGATGTAAAAAGCGACGAAAAAAAAGAAGAGTATCTTACTAAAAAAGTAGTGAAAGCAAAGTATCTTAACAGAAGAAGAAAAAGAAGAAGACGAGGAAGAAGAAGAAAGTAGCATACTAAATAAGACGTAGAAGCAAAGAAGAATAAGAAGAAAAGTATTATGTAAAAAGGAACGAAAAAGAAGAACAACATCTTACTCAAATTGAAGTGGAAGCAAAGTATCTTAACAAAAGAAGAAGAAGAAGAAGAAGAAAAATATCCTACTAAATAAGACGTAGATTCTAACAAAGTATCTCAAAAAGAAGAAAAGCATCTCTAAGTCTAAGAAAGAAGTAGAAGCAGAGTATCTCGCAAAAGAAGTGAAGGATCTTTTAAAAGCATTTCACAAAAAAGAAGAAAACTAAAATAATAATGATCAATCGCTTTGGGAATGTGGCGAATCACTTTGGAACTGACCCAGTCGCCAAAACGGAATTCGATTTTTTTTTCAGGTAACAAAGGCCCTTTTGTCGGCCTTTCTGGAAGGGAGGTCTTCTTCGTAGGGAGAACCTCCGTCCTTCCATTTAGTCAAAATCAGGTTCAAGATTTCCAGGAACATTAAAAAATAAAGAAAATAATGAATAAGCCATCGTCAGCATTGTGAAACCCCTCACATGGGTGTAGGGAGAACCTCCGTCCTTCCATTTAGTCAAAATCAGGTTCAATATTTCCAGGAAAAAAAAATGACTAAGCCATCGTCAGCATTGTGAAACCCCTCAGATGGGTCACTTCGTAGGGAGAACCTCCGTCCTTCCATTTAGTCAAAATCAGATTCAAGATCTCCAGGAACATTAAAAAGTAAAAAAAATAATGAACAAGCCACCGTCAGTATTGTGATACCCCTCACATGGGTTACTTCGTAGGGAGAACCTCCGTCCTTCCATTTAGTCAAAATCACGTTCAAGATTTCCAGGAACATAAAAAAAAAAAAAATTAATAAGCCATTGTGACACCCCTCACGTGGGTCACTTGTGATGTTTCTTTAGTTGATTTATAAGGAGATTTCACTCGGGTAAGGTGTTAAACACCTGGCTGTGATTACCTGACCCGTTTTTTTTTTTTCTAATTCCATGTCCTTTGGTGAACCGCTGGATACTTAGGGATGGAAAAATGGGACTCGGAGATCTATGTAACATCTGACGTGGTTATAGTTGTTTCTTTTATTTGCTGGAAGGAATAACTGGTCCAAAATTATCTTTGTAATTGTTATTATTCATAAAAAACACATAATAGCATGAGTGTCTAAAATAGTGAAGAAATCCAGTGATGTGAACGCATATATATATATATATATATATATATATATATATATATTATATATATATATATATATATAATATATATACATTATATATATAATAAGTATGTATACAAACGAGAAATATGTATTAGATGTGAACAAATGAGAGCTTTTGAGAACCTGGTGTATTCTAATATATATTTACATTTATACAACTACGGATTTCTTCATTATTATTATTATTATTATTATTATTATTATTATTATTATTATTTTTTTTTTTTTTTTTTTGAATAGAAAAATGCGCCTTAGTCAACATACAAAAAGGCAAAGTAACGAGAACTGAAGGGATAAAGCTACCAGATGGGAGCAACATCAAACACATAGATGAGACAGGATACAAATACCTGGGAATAATGGAAGGATGGGATATAAAACACCAAGAGATGAAGGACACGATCAGGAAAGAATATATGCAGAGACTCAAGGCGATACTCAAGTCAAAACTCAACGCCGGAAATATGATAAAAGCCATAAACACATGGGCAGTGCCAGTAATCAGATACAGCGCAGGAATAGTGGAATGGACGAAGGCAGAACTCCGCACGTCAAGATCAGAAAACCGGAAACATATGACAATACACAAAGCACTACACCCAAGAGCAAATACGGACAGACTATACATAACACGAAAGGAAGGAGGGAGAGGACTACTAAGTATAGAGGACTGCGTCAACATCGAGAACAGAGCACTGGGGCAATATCTGAAAACCAGTGAAGACGAGTGGCTAAAGAGTGCATGGGAAGAAGGACTAATAAAAGTATACGAAGACCCAGAAATATACAGACATGAGAAAGACAGACAGAACAGAGGACTGGCACAACAAACCAATGAACGGACAATACATGAGACAGACTAAAGAACTAGCCAGCGATGACAATTGGCAATGGCTACAGAGGGGAGAGCTAAAGAAGGAAACTGAAGGAATGATAACAGCGGCACAAGATCAGGCCCTATGAACCAGATATGTCCAAAGAACGATAGACGGAAATAACATCTCTCCCATATGTAGGAAGTGCAATACGAAAAATGAAACCATAAACCACATAGCAAGTGAATGCCCGGCACTTTCACAGAACCAGTACAAAAAGAGGCATGATTCAGTAGCAAAAGCCCTCCACTGGAGCCTGTGCAAGAAACATCAGCTACCTTGCAGTAATAAGTGGTACGAGCACCAACCTGAAGGAGTAATAGAAAACGATCAGGCAAAGATCCTCTGGGACTATGGTATCAGAACGGATAGGGTGATACGTGCAAACAGACCAGACGTGACGTTGATTAACAAAGTCAAGAAGAAAGTATCACTCATTGATGTCGCAATACCATGGGACACCAGAGTGAGAGAAAGAGAGGGAAAAAAATGGATAAGTGTCAAGATCTGAAAATAGAAATAAGAAGGATATGGGATATGCCAGTGGAAATCGTACCCATAATCATAGGAGCACTAGGCACGATCCCAAGATCCCTGAAAAGGAATCTAGAAAAACTAGAGGCTGAAGTAGCTCCAGGACTCATGCAGAAGAGTGTGATCCTAGAAACGGCACACATAGTAAGAAAAGTGATGGACTCCTAAGGAGGCAGGATGCAACCCGGAACCCCTCACTATAAATACCACGCAGTCGAATTGGAGGACTGTGATAGAGCAAAAAATTATTATTATTATTATTATTATTATTATTATTATTATTATTATTATTATTATTATTAAAAGATTGGGAGCCTGGATACCGTTAAGTTTATAATAAAGCTGCACAGGCTCTCGAGAGATTGATAAACTTCATTACCTATATAAACTCAACGACGTCCGGACATCAGTTATTATTATTATTATTATTATTATTATTATTATTATTATTGTTACATGAAAAAAACATAAATAAAGCTGCCACTGATGTGATGCTTTTAAAAGATACAATATGACAGGCATGAAAAAATATAAATGAAAATAACCCACACAAATAGGACAAGCCTTTCAAATTCATAAATAAAAAAAAAAAAAGCTTTCACTGGCTATGATTCATATGAAATCACAAAATCTCTCGTATGAGAAGTATAGGATTAGGATAACAAAAATGAAAACATAACAAATAGGAATGGACAAACCAAAATAAAAGTAAGCCAAACAAAATACACGTATTCAATATTTATATATATATATATATATATATATATATATATATATATATATATATATATATATATATATATATATATATAGAGAGAGAGAGAGAGAGGAGAGAGTAGAGAGAGAGAGAGAGAGAGAGAGAGAGAGGAAACGGCGTCAACATCCTTTTGAGATAAACCCGCTACTAGTCCTGTCACTCCTACTTACCGACTTCCCAAAAAAAAAAAATATAGGGTCCCCTTTCGACAGTTGACGGTGGAACTTGTCTCTCCGCTCAGGAGGAGGGCATTTCCCTGTCCTCCGGGCAGGCAGCGACGATTTCTTTTCCAGCGGGGATTCGGAGAATCCTGACGTTCGCCTCCAGGGACGGGTAAAGGAATTCTTGGCCGGTGGTTCTACCATCAGCGGGTGGATGTGCCCTTGGACTACGGAGTCGTACTTGATGACGCAAATCCTCTGAAACTGTCAAGGGGGTTGTTTTATACATGTGTATATATATATATATATATATATATATATATATATATATATATATACACATATATATATGTATATATAGCATAATATAAATCATATATATATATATATATATATTTATATATATATGTAGTATAATAATATATATATATAAGTATATATGTCTATATAATATATAATGTATATATATATATATATATATATATATATATATATATATATATATATATATATATATATATATATATATATATATATAAATATATATATTGAAAGTAGTATGCGGTCGGGTGTGTATGTGTATGTGTGCGCTCGTTTCACTGAAGCACTGCGATTCTCATGCTAGTGAAGCTTCACTGAAGCCTCGAGTTCAGAAGGAATTATAATTTAAGGAAAAATGTTATTAGAAATTGTCGAAGATCATTTTTTTCCTACGGACAAAAAAAAAAAAAAGGATTTCTAACCCACCCATCATTAGCCAGACAAGATGTCAGTCATTTCCGTGTGATGCTTTTGCAGTGGTTGCTAAAACCTACGATTTGCTGTACCGTATTTGTTGTATTTTTGTTACGCTAGCCCCCATTTTTCATATTGATCCCCCATTTTGTTATGCTAGCCCCCATTTTTCATATTCTACAGTATTTTATTCAATTTATTCTTTACAACTGGATAGTTTTTTTTCTATGCAACCTTCTAACATTTGTTTTATACTCTGTTATTCATTTCAAATTATCCCTACCAATTTCTTCAACACTTGTTGGCTTTTTAAATTATCCTTTACACCTTATGATTTCTTCCTCTTTTCCCACTTTCTAGTACGTATGTGAGTTGTATTGTCCGCTGAGTGTTGGGGATAAACTAATGCCACTAAATCAGTCAACTGAATGTTAAGACATGCTCCGTTTTTAGTGGCAAAAACACTAAAATTAAGTCATAAGAGTCAATTGCCATAAGCATCTGAGAGAGAGAGAGAGAGAGAGAAGAGAGAGAGAGAGGAGAGAGAGAGAGAGAGAGAGAGGTCATTTAAATGATGCAATTGTTAGAGCATCAATTAGGACTGCGCAGTAAGTGGTAACGGTGATGTAATTGTGCTGAAAACAATCTTGCTAGGAGCAGCGTTCCGGCTGGTGACGTATAGGGTTTAAAGGTCAAGTGTAACATTCTCTCTCTCTCTCTCTCTCTCTCTCTCTCTCTCTCTCTCTCTCTCTCTCTCTCAGATGAGAGTACAAAACGCTCAAGCATGCTGTTGTTATGTTAGAAAAATTCAAATAAAACTACCTCTTTTGAATATAAATCAGTTTCAGCTAATAAACTTTTAGTGGTTGGAAGCAAAGTCTACCAAGAATATAATTATACAGTATTTCTCTCTCTCTCTCTCTCTCTCTCTCTCTCTCTCTCTCTCTCTTTCTCTCAGATGAGAGTACAAAACGCTCAAGCATGCTGTTGTTATGATAGAAAAATTTAAATAAAACTACCTACTTTTGAATATAAACCAGTTTCAGCTTACAAACTTTTAGTGGTTGGAAGCAAAGTCTACCAAGAATATAATTATACAGTATTCTCTCTCTCTCTCTCTTCTGCGTCGCAGCCCTTCTCTGCTGAAAGGGAGAACATGAGAGTAAGCCAAGGTCATCATCTTGAGATGAATTGTTGTATTTAGGTGGGAATTAATTTTAGCGAGAGGTCTGCCAGATTAGCGGACATGGATTGGGAGGGGACCGGTCAGTGGAAGGAATGCAGTAAAAAATAAAAATGACGTGAAAAGAGTGAGATTAAAGACAGTCTCCTGTATTCCTTTCTCCTGAAGTGGTGATGCTAAAAATAAAATCTCTCTCTCTCTTCCTTGTCGCAATAGATATTAGATCCTTGAAAGTACATACAAATGGAAGGCTTCTTGATATCTAAAATACGGCGCTTCTTAGACATTTCACTCTTATACCAAAAGTAAGATTCCAGACAAAAAAACAACAACACAAAAACAAACAATAAATGAATAAATAAAGACTGGAAGTTGACCTTGTTCTAGATTGTTGTATGATTTGTCATTGTGACCTCCTTTCCTGTCAGTTACGGGGAAGTTGATGCAATCAATTTTATGTTAATTGTATGTTAAGTTAATTAATATTATCTGCAATCAATTTTATGTTAATTGTATGTTAAGTTAATTAATATTATCTGCAATCAATTTTGTTAATTGTATGTTATGTTAATTTATTTCATCTGCAGAACAATGCTTATCCATTTTTTAAGAAATCTGCATACATATGCATTCAAATCATGAGGAATTCATTAATAATTGTTAAGTGTACAAAGTCAGCACTTGCAGAAGTTACTATGAGAAGCGGATTCGAATGCTTTGAAGAACAATCGTAAGTTATGCGAGTAAATTAAATGTAATGATCAATGGGAAAAGTAAGTATTTAAGTGCTTATTCGGGAAAGAGATTCGGGGACACACTAATCTTGAAGATGGTGAGTGAAAGAAACAAAATTCCGAAGTCTGCTCAGCTGAAATGTATTCCATGACGGAGGTCAGAAAACATAAGTGACCCATAATGCTTAAGGTCAGATAACTTGACTGACTCATAAGGGGTCTGAAGACAGTTGACCCCTGATATCAGCTAAGGATCATATCATCCTAATGACCCCAGTTACCGAAGGTCAGGTAAACTAACGACTCCTAATACTGATGGTCAGAAATCGGTTTGTCTCATAATGCAGAGTATCAGTTTTTTACAGCAATTCTTAATGCTGTGATTCGTAAAACGCCAATGATCCATAATCAGTCAAGTTATAGAAACCAATAATGATGGGGTTCGTTAAACATCAATGACCCTTAATGACGAGGGTCATATAATTCTAATGACCCATGATACTGAGAGTCAGAAACTGCAGTGACCCATAATGCTGAGGGTCAGATAATTCTTATGACCCATGAGGCAGAGGGTCAGGAATTGCAGTGACCTAAGATGCTGAGGCTCAGAAGTTTCAGTGACCCAAGATGTCAGCTGAGGGTCAGAAACTGCAGTGCCCCATAAGGCTGAGGGTCAGAAACTGCTTTGGCATATGATGCTGAGGGTCAGAAACTGCAGTGCCCCATAAGGCTGAGGGTCAGAAACTGCTTTGGCATATGATGCTGAGGGTCAGAAACTGCAGTGACCTATAATGCCGAGGATCAGTTAAAATTACAGCAGGTCATAATCCTGTGGACTATGAAATCTTAATGACACGTGATGCTGAGAGTCAGAAGCTGTAGTGACCCATAATGCTGATGATCAGAAACTGCAGTCACTTATGCTGCTGGTCAGAAACTACAGTGACCCATTATGCTGAGTGTCAGATAATTCTAATGACCAATGATGTTGTGGGTCAGAGACTGCAGTGACCCAGGATGCTGAGGGTCAGATAATTCTAATGACCAATGATGTTGAGGGTCAGAGACTGCAGTGACCCAGGATGCTGAGGGTCAGATAATTCTAATGACCAATGATGTTGAGGGTCAGAGACTGCAGTGACCCAGGATGCTGAGGGTCAGACAGTTGAAGCCATATGATACTTAGGGTCAGACGATTAAAGACCCATAATGCTGAGGGTCGGGTAACTAATTACCCATGATATTGAGGGTCAGGTAACTAACGACCCATGATGCTGAGGGTCGGGTAAGTAACGACCCATGATGCTGAGGGTCGGGTAACTAACGACCCATGATGCTGAGGGTCAGGAAACAGGAAACTAACGACCCATGATGCTGAGGGTCAGGTAAACATGATGCTGAGGATTGGATAACTAACGACCCATGATGCTGTGGGTCAGGTAACTTACTACCATTATGCTGAGGGTCGGGTAACTAACGACCCATGATGCTGATGGTCAGTTAACTAACGACCCATGATGCTGAGGGTTAGTTAACACGATTCATGATGCTGAGGGTCTGGAAACTAACGACCCATGATGCTGAGGGTCAGGTCGCTAACTACCATGATGCTGAGGGTCGGGTAACTAACGACCCATGATGCTGAGGATCAGGTAGCTAACGACCCATGATGCTGAGGGTCAGCATACGACTTTAAAAGGATGAGAAAGCTTACCTCTCCTTGACGAAGGATGCCTGGTCCGTCGCGATCTGGTCGGGCTCTGGACTTCAGGCTCTGGGGAAACTTTCGTCCTAGGGGAACGGCGAGATCCTTTCCTTCGAGACCGAGCCTCTGGGAGCGTCCAGATTATAGAGAAATTAGGACAGGTGTAACAAAAACCCTTGACTTCGACTCTTATACTGCGTAGATACTACAGAGACGGAGTTCTTTGAACACGATTACAAATGAATACAAAACTGTTTTGAAATTTACCTCCTACCTTCGTTACTGCTAATTGCTCCTTCAGTTTTTGGCCTTCCCCCCTTATTTATGAACTCTGGAACTTTCAACTTTCTTCCGTACTTCTAATAGTACTAAGTAAAATGAAGACGCTTCAGCAACCTATTTTGGAAATACCAGTTAAGAACGTACATCAACAACTCCATTTATTATCCCGATAATCGATTCTGGTTTCACAGTAAGGGCTTTTTTTTAATCGCTACTAAACATGCCTTCAGCTTTGTCATTATTCTTGGTCACGCTTCTCTATTTTTCATTGCTTCATTTTTTATTTTTATGAAGTAATCAGATACTACGTTATTATTCATCATCAAACATTGTCAGCCTTTTCTTCTTTTCTTTGCTCTCTTCGTCCCATTTCGCTCTTATGTCTAAGATAAAGAACATATATTTATAATAGCACCAAGATAATATAGGCTTCAAGACAAAGTACAGCAGAATCGCCAGGTGTTCACAGATGATAGAAGGACTCCGAAAATATCCAACAGGATTTCCTGAAGCTAAAGAGGCGTATCAGACTTGAACTGGACGTAGCCAGATCATTTCCAGTTATGTCCAGTCTATCGACAAGGGGGGAGCCATATCTATTATTCTTTCCGTTGGAAAGCCTGCGTGGATTAATTTGGTACATCCCTTGTGTCCGGTGCTATTCTCTCTTTCTCTCACACTATATATATATAATATATATATATATATATATATATATATATATATATATATATATATATATATATATTAGTTATATATACATTCTCTCTCTCTCATCACTGAAGTCCTGATTTCTCCTCAGTCGGCTGGGCGCTGGTTCGAACCCACAAGAGAACGAAATGATTATCAACTAAAAAATTCCCCTCCGGTCCACATATATGAAAATATATTAATTCCGAGGATAGAGCGAATTAGCTATTAAAGGACATTTGATAACATGACTGAAGTCCTGATTTCTTCTCAGTCGGCTGGGCGCTGGTTCGAACCCACAAGAGGACGAAATTATTATCAACTAAACAAAAACTCCCCTTCGGTCCACATATATGAAAATATATTAATTCCGAGGTAAAGCGAATTAGTTATCAAAGGACTTTTGTAGCTCGATGCATATATATATATATATATATATATATATATATATATATATATATATATATATATATACGTATATATACGTATATATATATATATATATATATATATATAATATATATATATATATATATATATATATATATATATATATATATATATATATATATATAATATTATATAAAGACAAAGAATTCTCTGTATGAATGCACGGTATACAGATGCGCAAGTGATCAAGTGTAATATACATACATACATAACATCACATAACTCCGGAATGTCTTACTACTTCGAGTTTCAGCTAATATTGCAAGGTGGGGTTGCAAGCCTTACGGAGATTCCCCCCATCCCATCTACGCCCCACTGCAGTCGAGTGTTGATCAAGAGAAGCACAAATTATTCGATGTCTCAAATTTTGAATTACGGCCGGTAATTCATGCCTTCACTGTGTACAGGATTGCTATCTTTATCTTTATCTTCAAGTCCGTCTTTGCATTCAACGTTATCTATAAAAACTGGCGTTTTGTGACGTCTGAGACAATGGACGGTTTTCGCGGATCCACTGTTCATGGTTGTTTTGGTAATTGCGTATTGTTTTTGCGTGAACGGAAGTGTCAAGTCAATCATGTATATGTATATATATATTATATTATATTATATTATTGGTTGACCATCTACCACAGAAGTCTGTTATATTCATACATTTCTATATATTATATAATATATATATATATATATATATATATATATAATATATATATATATATATATATATATATATTATATATATATATATTATATATTCGTTGACTATCAACAACAGAAATGTGTTTATACATACACACAGACATATATATATGCACTATGTATATATATAACGCCAATAATGCTCGGATTTACAAGATTTTCAAAAGTGCAAACATATTTTTTATTATAAATATTCATTTGCTTTTATGACATATAGTTGCAGTTTGTTTAAATTTTCTAGTTCACTCGATCACTATCGTTTTCTCTCACAAAACTGGTTAAATGAACATCATTTACTGGCGTTACAATAGTTGCGGGTATCGATGCGGAAGTCGCTTGTGTTAATACAGGCAACTCTATTCTCTCTCACCATTTGCAAATATTTTGAATGATCAAAATTTGATGTCAGTCTAACATAACATCTACTAGTTTTATTTCCCCATTCGAAGATGGTTTCATTCTTCAGCGTGCGTCGTAAGCATACAAAAAACTTGTGTATCTTTTACAGTCTTAAGTTGAATCGTGCCTTAAACTTACAGTATCCTGCTGCTGTAATTGAGAATACTTTATATCTTTAGCAGGAGAATACTTGACATCTTTTAAAGGCGACATAAGTAAACGGAAAACGTTCGACATCTTACTCTTGCAATCGACGA
>NC_087218.1:17559100-17604100 GCF_015104395.2 Macrobrachium nipponense | reverse complement strand
TTGTTGAAAAAAAGATGAAATGAAGGGAAACGCGCATTTCAGATATCAAAATCCGAATTTCAGTTACACGAAGCCGATTACTTTAGTAGATTTAAAATCAGCGATGGCGCGCTGAATCTGAGAGAGAGAGAGAGAAGAGAGAGAGAGAGAGAGAGAGAGAGAGTTAACTGTTCAGACATACAAAATTGCACAGATCACTAAAAAAAAAACTTATAAAGGGGAGAAAAAGTTATGTCTAATAAGAGCAGAAGAAAAATTGCCCAGGTGCAAACTTGCCCAGGATGCTAAGAAAAAGAAATGAATCACCAGACAGACAGACATGACTCAAGATTTTTTTTAACAGACAGACAGACAGACTCACAGACAGACTCAATTGGCCGGAGTGTGCTCACTCTATGACTCAAGATTTTTTTTAAACAGACAGACAGACAGACAGACTCAATTGGCCGGAGTGTGTTCACTCTATGACTCAAGATTTTTTTTAACAGACAGACAGACAGACAGACAGACAGACTCAATTGGCCGGATTGTGTTCACTATGAATCAAGATTTTTTTTTAACAGACAGACAGACAGACAGACAGGACAGACAGACAGACAGACAGACTCAATTGGCCGGATTGTGTTCACTCTATGACTCAAGATTTGTTTATATTATATTTGATTTTTGATTTTTTCACGCAGGCTAGACCCTGTCATATACGGTTCGATGCTGATTACCGTCCTGCTGACAGGCGCCGCCATCTGGGCATTCCAGAGGGATAAACAGAAGGACCAGTTCGTTGGGAAGAAGATGCTGAAGTGGACGTAAGTTGGAAGTTTTTTTTTATGTAAAAAATTAAGTTGGAAGGTGTTTATAAGGTAAAAAAGTTAAGTTCGGAGGTTTTTTATGTAAAAAAAAAAAAAAACTAAGTTGGAAGGTTTTTTATGTAAAAAAATTAACTTGGAAGGTTTATTTATGAAAAAAAAAATAATTTGGAAGGTTTTTATGTAAAAAAATTCAGTTGAAGGATTTTTAAGCTAAAAAAGTCAAGTTGGAATGTTTTTTAAGGTAAAATAGTTAAGTTGGAAGGTTTTTTTATGTAAAAAAATTAAGTTGAAGGTTTTTTTTGTAAAAAGAAAATTTAGTTGGAAGGTTTTTTATATAAAAAATTAAGTTGGAAGGTTTTTTATGTAAAAAAAATTAAGTTGGACGCTTTTTTTTATATAAAAAAAATTTAAATCTGTAAGATCATGATGCTGTAACCCCGATTTTTATGTCTTTAATTTTCTGAGCAGTATCGGAAGACTAGCATAATAATGCTTTACCTTTTATTTTATTATTATTATTATTATTATTATTATTATTATTATTATTATTATTATTATTATATTATTATTATTATTATTATTATTTGTAGGAAAAAACTCTCTATCACGAGAGTATATATCATGTTCTAAAGGGTCCACAATAATACAAAGTGTAAAAAGTCCGTGTATAATTTTGAAGACTACAGAAAGCTTTCGAACCCTTCCCTGGGTTCATCTTCAGTCCAAATGCTTTTGGACTGAAGATGAACCGAGGAAAGGGTTCGAAAGCTTTCTGTAAAGTCTTCAAAATTATACACGGACTTTTTACACTTTGTATTATTGTGGACCCTATAGAACATTATTATTATTATTTTTAGAAAATTCATAAAGAGAAATATTTTATCCATCCATTGTTTCCTTTCTATATGCGTATATTAATTACTATTAGGTTTGTTGATTGATTGTAAGTTTTCTGGCGTTACTGATGATAGGAGGAGAAAGGTCTTTTTGTGGTTAGTTGTTAGCATGAAGACAACATAGTGGACACTCTTTATGAAGCTTTCAAGACCGTGAACAAATCCTTTCCAGAATACCCTTAATGGCGGTGACCAGTCTTATCGCGTTCCTTTGGCAAGCAATATGGCGCCTGTTGATATGGAAGGGATATGGAAAGGTAAGGGAGAGTATATCAGGGTTGGCAATGATTAAATCAAACTGATTTAATCAAGTCATTATATCATTGACTTTTTCATTTAAAAAATAATGGCTTTTTATTCTTTTATTTGAAAGCAAACAGATTGAAAAATATGGTTTGGAGGTTAATAAAAACTTAAGCATAACTGCGCTGCATATTTATTTTGATATAAAAAGATAACACAATTACAAGTACATAGTACTTTAGGCCAGAACTGGAAACCTAAAAGATAAATCAATAGTAATTCTGTCATAAAATACATTTTGAGGAGAACAAAAGGATTGAAAAAACTTCTAACAAATAAAAAACCAAATAAATAAAAAAATCAAATAAATCACTGATATTTTTTTTTTTATTTAAAATAAAAATTTAAAAAATCAGCCCTTGAGTATATGCATGCATATGTTGATAAGTCTGAACATCACCTCATCCTCGTTTTACTCCATGTAATGACCATCTTCATTTCAGGGCGACCACGTTGAAACTCGCAGGAACATGATTCGGGTGGCCCAAAGGAATGAGCTCATATACACCATCAGAGGAGCCATGTAAGTAGTACTTCTTGGCCAAGTATGGAAATATACCTATCTCGTTATAGCTCCATGTTCGTATACACGATCAGAGGAGCCATGTAAGTAGTACTTCTTGGCCAAGTATGGAAATATACTTATCTCATTATAGCTCCGTGTTCCGTAAAAATCTCGAAACTTTATTATTGCTTCTATTTTTTTTGGTTGTCTATCTCCATTTTCTCGCCTTGGTTGGACTCCCAGCATTGGGAACGAAAAGGTGAAGAACCGTTAAAACGATCTAAAGTAAAGGTTGAATTTTTTTTTTCCTTTTTATGAACAAACTCCCAAGGAGGGTCATTGTTCTGACATAAACCGCATTCAATAATGCGCATAAGCTTTAGAAAGTTTAGTATCTAATTTTGCAATATGTTGGAGGTTCTGTACAGTATTTGCTCCAAGGATTAGACTCTCTAGAGACCATATTTTGAAGTAAGGATATCGTCATGTATTCTCTTTTTCCTAGTTAGCTCTATAATTACGTTAAGGGTCTTGTCTTGCCGGCTGAGATATAATAGTCATAACATAGCACTCTAAAATGATCCAGGCCTAAAAGAAAGCCTTCGGGGTATCCTTGTCAAGGTATTGTTGCCTCTGAGTTTAAGAGACTGTCATTTTTTGTAACATTCATGTAAAAAAAAGTAGTCATCATCTAACTAGTGCCATTTCATGCATTGTATGCATTGACATACAAATTCATATCTTCAAGTTCTAATTCGGTGCTATGTCAGTAGGCTATTAGACTGTTCCAATCTCATCGCAGAACTTTGCACGCAATTGCCACTGAAAATTTTGTTTGTTTGTTTGTTTATTTATTTATTTCCCGTTATTTGCTGCTTGAATCTAAACCTGGTGTCCAGTAGTTTAAAGATGCCACGGAATGGCTCCTGCCAAATTGCCATAACCTGTTGCTCAATCTGCCATGCCATATCCCCCACAGCTATGCCCCAGTGGGGGTGAAGCCTTGCGGCGGCGACGGTGCAGTCGGGGAAAAGAAACCCAAGCAAATGTACGAGGTTGTCGGGTGGGAGAGCGAGTTCGACTCCGAAACGTACTTCGACAGCGACCTGGATCCAGACGGACAGTACAAGAGAGACCTCGTTCCATACAGAGAGGCTGAGGACAGTATCTCTAGGGACAAGCGGAATATCTATACCCGCAGGGCGTGGTTCAGGGATGTTCCCATCGTGTGGTGGGACGTGTGGAATAAGTCTGCCAGATATTCCGGCTTCATGTCCAAGCTTGGGAGTTGAATTTCAGATTAACAATGGATGGAGTCATTTTGCTTGTGAATAATGGGTTATGCCGCAAATATAGCATGTTAAGCATAGTATCAATAGCTTTCTTTCAAATATGTTTTATTTCAGATCGCACTTCGTTGGATGCAATGGCTAAGCGTCCGTTGAATGTGTTGGTATATGTGTTTAAGTGGAGATAACGGTTACCCATTTTAACAGGTTTAATCTATGAAGACTATCGCCTCTTTCCAAGAGACTGTTTCTAGACCTATGATTTTTGCTTTTGGAAAACACATGTTATTACTGAATTAAACCAGTTATAATTATACATTTGTACATCATCGACTTCTTTTATTTCTTCCAATGCGCAGTCATTTTACAGTACTCTTCCATTCTTTTCTGTGGAAGTTCGCATCGTATTCAGTTACTCTGATCTTCGGGAAAACAGCTGCATCAATAATTACGTAGTACCATGCCAATGCGAAATTGATCTTTTTCCGCAATGTACTTATAAAGTACTAATTTGATCTCCATACAGGCAAAGTCTCTGGCATATCAATAATCACAAACAATAACGAAGGACAATGATTATCACCTTTAATGAAACATTCCTTGTAATTACATTTTTCAGAGACCTCCATTTCATACGTCTTATTTTCAGTTAAAACATTTTGATTAGCTTTTTGTCAGAACAGCAATAAACAATTAGGTCAAATGCTTTTGTATTCAGGTAGGGGAATAAATACTCAGATATTCTGTAATCAACGGATTTATTTATCAAGATCTGTCATCTCCTTCAGGTACATGGACAAGCTGTGAAAACTTCACACGAAATTTAGACATGAATTAAAAGTAACTTTAAAAAGTTGAGATGAAGTAGCTGCTGATTCAGGTACTTCGAGAAGTTGATAACTTCCTCTTGAGGGAAAGGTAAGTTATCTGGATTCTTTGGCAACTTAATATGTACAGTATGTTTTATTATCACGAGAGGTTATGTACAGAATGTTTGATTATCACAGAGTGCTAAATCCTGAGGATTCTTGCTAATATCACAGTCAAATCACTCGAGTGTCTTCGGTAGTTAAACTTAATATATAATAAAGGCATGGGAAGTTTAGGTCCCCGAGACCTTGACTAGAACGTATAGTAAAATCATGAGGCGCTATACTATTCAGGTACCTGAAAAAAGGTAAGAAGTTAGCCATAAATAATATTAACCGGGCCTGGATTATTCGGGCAATTTGAGAAATTTAGATAAATTGACAGAAAGATAGACATACTTAAGGTGTATGTATAATATATATATATATAGAATAGATATATGTATATATATTTATTATATATTATATATATTATATATATATATAAAATATATAATATTATATACATATGTCAATTTATCTAAATTTCTCAAATTGCCCGAATAATCCAGGCCCGGTTAATATTATTTATGGCTAACTTTTTAACTTTTTTATATATGTGTATATATATATATTATATATAATATATATAGATATTATTATATTGGTATATATATATATATGCATATATATATATATATATATATATATATATTGTATCTACACACACACATATATAGTATATATATTTTATCTACATATATGTGTATTAATATTATTTATATAACATAATATATTGGTATATATATATAAATATATATATGTATGTATATATCACGCGTGTGTAGCTGTCTGTCTGTCAATATATCTATTTATATATTTAAATTTCTCAAATTACCGGAATAATGCGGCGTGTCATGTTAATACTATTAGAGAGAGAGAGAGAGAGAGAGAGAGAGAGAGAGAGAGAGGACGAGAGAGAGAGAGAGAATCTTTGTCGAGTATGAACCGTACTTAGGTCTAAGAGCCACCGCTCAAGGACATAATAAATTTGGAGTTCCATACAAAATCCAAAGTCCAGTCGAGAAGAAAATCAGTCCACATATTCTCGGGCACAAGAAGGTATATCGATATGTCCCAATTTGAAAAATCCCACTTGGGTTTTTTTCCAGACTGGAAAAGAAGCACAGAAGTTTTGGTACCTTTCTGACATGTTTTTTAGGCATGTTTATATCTTTGTCATTACTGAAACATACAAATTAATAGTTTTAGAACTCCATGCATGAATGAATATAAATGCATTTAGTATGCATTTCTTAAAATATATATTAAATTGTTGCGACAAAATGTTAATGTAACGATAAAAAATTTTGTATTTGTTTGTTTGTATGGTGTTTTTACGTTGCATGGAACCAGTGGTTATTCAGCAACGGGACCAACGGCTTTACGTGACTTCCGAACCACGTCGAGAGTGAACTTCTATCACCAGAAATACACATCTCTCACTCCTCAATGGAATGGCCGAGAATTGAACCCGCCACCACCGAGGTGGGACGCTAATACCATACCAACCACGCCGCTGAGGCGCTTTTTCGTAAAATTTGGCCAACCCTAGTGTAGACCGGTGACTCCGTACTTCGTCGTCCTTCGGCAGCTGAAGGTTCCTCACCCTGGTCTCCTGGAAGAAAGAAAAAAGAATGAGCTTTATACGACGGTTTCATGGAATTTTGTGAAAGGACTGATTTCATACGTGTCTGGCTCGATAACTGGATAGGTCACTGATGCGTAATATATCTTATCGTGAAATGAAATGCAAATAAGTCTTCCTACTCGACAGCACACAACATCCACGCTTAGGCATGAATACTTAATCACACACACATATATATATATATATATATATATATATATATATATATATATATATATATATATATATATATATATATATATATAATATATATATATATATATATAATATATATATATATATATATATGAAATATATAATATATATATATATATATATATATATATATATATATATATATATATATATATTATATATATATATATATATATATGATATATAATATATATATATATATATATATATATATATATATATATATATATATATATATATATATATATATATATATATATATATAAGGTATAAGCCACGAGGGAAAATAAACAACGTTGTTTATTTCCCCTCGTGGCTTATACCTTTATTTATGGATTTATCACGTTCCAAACTTTCGTGATTCAGTTATATATATAAATCTTGAAACAAATTTCTGAATTATGAAAAACATGTTCAAATACTACGCAGGTCATGAATTACAGATAAAAAATCGGTCAAATATTTGAAAGATAAAATATACACTAAAGATTTTAAGGGAAATGTAAGAAATGAGGCAATTGTTTGAGTGAAGTTAGAAGAAGAATTTCATGAAGGATTTGTGCTTTGAGAAGTTGAGTGTCAAAGGGTCTGAAGGACATCCTTCAGACCCGTAATTTAAGTACTAGTATAAAAGATGCTATGACAAAGATGGACTTCTTTGGGTAGAAGGCGCCGTTGTTTCAGGCTTGTCAAAGAAAAGAAAAATAAAATAAGTAAATTAATAGAATCAAATAAGAAATCTGAAATTGATTACGTAAATTTCTACATTATTAAGTCTAGATCTATTTATCTGTAATAGTTTGTTAGGTCCACCGGTACCTAACCATATTTTATGCCTTTTTGCTTATTTTTTTCTTTTAACTTATTATATTTGTTAGCTAGACCTATTCTGAGTTTGGACCCTTTAGTGCATTGCTTGTTTCGATTATACCAAATCGCCATTTCTTTTTTGTTTCCTCCAGCTCAGCCAAGCTCATGTGGAGCGTTTCAATTGTTGACCTAAGACCAGCAACTTCGCTCTGAACTTCCTGCATTTCTTTCCGTAGAGCTTCCTTCATCCGTTTTTCAAGTTGCCTGTGCTCCCTAGCTTTAATGGCATTCAGGCGTCTCTTTTCCTTGGCCTCATCGTCGAACGGCTGGGTGTACTCGTAGAGTTTCATCTTCTTTGCTGGAGCAGTGGGCGAACCAGCGTCTGCCTTGGGTCTCCGCCCTCTCTTCCTCTTTCGAGGCACCACTTCAGTAGCCACTACATTAATCACGACCTCATGGCTGTCGTCCGAATTCTCCTCTGCAATCACAGAGATACTGGCGCTGCCTGAAGGGGCTGCAGATACTGCTGAGCCGGGATCAGGCATGGGTGAGTCTAGTAGACTTGCCAACTCAGCAGCACTGGTTGTGTTGTAATCTGCAGGAGAAATTAAAACCCAACATCTAATTCATAGTAATCATTTTCCACTGCATTGTATTTTGTTGAAACAATGTCAAAGAAAGAAAATTAACTAAAAATTACAGAAACACAAAAAGACGAACTTTGCTTTAGGTAAAATTACTATCAAGTTACGGTTGAGAAAAATCCCTGATCAACAAGAACTTGAAAACATGTAGTATACAAAAATGAAGTTTGTTACAAATATACTATACATATATATATAGAATAAAAAAATGAACCTTTTTTTATTGAACAGCAGAGAAGAAAACAATGACACAAAATATTTAATAGTAGATAAAAGATTTCATTACACAATAAATTTCCGTAACCAATCAAAGAAAATATACACAGTTTAAAAAGTACTCCCGTTCGCAGTGATTATATCTGCCTAAGATTTACCAAGAGCGGTACACTGTCGGCAGAATTAGAATAACTTCCCTAGTTTTGTTATGATCCCGCTTTTACTCGTTCTTTAGACAATTCCGTTTTCTATAATTCTTCTCACGTTAGGGAGCATTTAGTGTGCGTTTTGCTCAATAGATGGCAGGGTTTACTGTTTACATCATGATCTGGCTGTGAACGCTTTCCGAAGTAGTTTAACATTTTTGCCGTCTCACCCAAGGTCTCACCCTCCACAAAAGAATAAATGACGAAGAAACTAGTAACAATAATCACGAAGACATAATGTGTACAGGAAATGAAGGTGCGGCCGTGTGTGTGTGTGTGTGTGTAAAGTTTATGATAGTCAAGCTTATTATTACGAACATTCGGATCACAAAGTACTTAAATGAGATATAAGACGTTCATTCTGGTCATTTTGGTGCATACAACCCGTCAATGTCAAATTAACAACCAAATCAAGTTTACCTAGCTTCACTCCCAATCACATTTTCGTCTGAACAATTAAATGGAGTAGAGTTTAAAATTTTTCCCCGTTTTTCTGTGAAAACTGAATTAACTCGGGAATGTAAAAATGTTATACTTGTAAGTACTGATAATTATATATATATATATATATATATATAATATTATATATATATATATATAATGAAGAGGACAGCAAGAAGACTGGCGATCATTTCTTTTTATTGACACCTACGTTTCGGGAATCCTTTCCCATCTTCAGGGCTATAAGTAGAATTAATTTTTACAATATTATAAAGTATGCTAAAATAACCTAAATAATTATAAGAATATACTTTTGTTTGTCATTCAGCTGAACAAAAAGAAAAAATAAAAAAACTACAAAGTGACTTTAAGCTAAAAGTAAAAATTAAAACACTGAATAACTTAGTAAAATAACACATCCAAAAGCAAAACGGAAAATAAAAATTGAAAAAATAAACAAAGACACCATTCTACCAGACTTACTGTTAAGAGGTTTGGTTGTTAACTGATGGAAAATAGCATAGTCAAAAGGCGATGTTGGAGGAATCAAAAACAACGGGGAAAGAGAGAGAGAGAGAGAGTGGAGAGAGAGAGAGAGAGAGAGAGAGAGTAATAGGCAGTTAAGCAATATGTAACGGTGTGGAGGTAATTTGGTTGTATAAGGTAGGAGGCAGTTTCTTGATGTAAAGAGATTCTAAAAGAAGAAGCGAAAGACAATCAGCAGTTTGACAGAGTATTTTGAAATTATACATAACGTCAGTTTTGCATGAATTTGCATGGTTCCTTATGGCAGAAAATTCTTTTGATTTTAAAATGCAGCCAGTGCGATAACTGACACCTCTATGGGAATCGATGCGGACTTTCAGTAAGCGTCGGGTGGATCCGACGTAATTTCCAAAATTACATTTTGGATAAGTATACTCATACACAACGAAAGACTGCATCAACTCCGGAAGGGTGTCTTTGAATTTAAAAAGTCTGCCTATTGTTAAAGGGTTGTTGAACACAAATTTGAAATGGCTGCATTTTTTACAAATGGTAATGAAAAATACATTAATTTCTTCGGAACTTGAGGAGACAATATACTGGGCTGATATATATTGTTTAAAAACTTTTTTACAAAATTGAAAACTATTCCAATCTGAACACAGGGAATAGGCTCTGAATAAAAGTGTGTTTGCCGAATTCAGCTTAAATGTCATAGAACAGTTACTAAAAAAAAAGGGTTGAAAGAAGGAAAAACTCCCAGAAACCCGTGTACGTCTTTTTCCTAAAAATACCTGTGAGAAATCTCCCATTAAAACGTAAAATATTTATGTCCAAGAAAGGTAGATGATTATTTGATTCCACTTCCATTGTAAACCTAATATTTTGATGAAAAGTGTTGACAAACTCTAAAAACATATCAGCATGGGATTTTTTCTTTAAACAATAAAAACGTGTCATCTATGAATCTTCTATAAAAAAATAGGCCGAAATAACTCTGGACATTGTCTAAGAAACAATTCTTCTAAGTGGCACAAACATATTAGCGAATGTAGGACCCAGTGGTGACCCCATTGCCATACCATCAACCTGTTTATACAACTTTTTGTTAAAGACAAAATGGGTATCAATCACTGCAAGCTCTAGTAGGCTTCTAAAACTATTTAAATCAAAACTATTGAATACAGCAGTTTCTGTAGGGAAAAGCTTCTTAAGTATAATTTCTATTGTTTCCTTAAGGGGCACGTTTGTAAACAACGACTCAACATCGAAACTGACCATGAACGCATTACTATCTTGTTCAAGAATTTCAGTAATGAATTTGGCGGAATTCTGAAGTGTAAACTGTTGTTTGTAAGGTTACTAAGGAGAGGAACTAGGAATTTGGCTATGGGGTAATTCGGTGAATTATAAGCCGCTAAAATCGGTGTGAGTGGTCTATTAGGCATTTAAGCTGAATTCGGCAAAGACACTTTTATTCAGAGCCTATTCCCTGTGTTCAGATTGGAATAGTTTTCATAATGAAATAGCCTTTCTTAAAGTATTTTTTAAGAATAACTGTTATCCTTCTGACCTCTTTGACAAAATTGTAAAAAAGTTTTTAAACAATATATATCAGCCCAGTTTATTGTGTCCTCAAGTTCCGAAGAAATAAATGTATTTTTCATTGCCATTTGTAAAAAATGCAACCTTTAGACGTGAACTGACAACAGCGCTAAGGACTTTGTACCCTTATGTCCATTTCAAATTTGTGTTCAACAACCCTTTAACAATAGGCAGACTTTTTCAATTCAAAGACACTCTTCCTGAGTTGATGCGTTCTTTCGTTGTGTATGAGTATACTTATCCAAAATGTAACTTTGGAAATTACGTCGGATCTACCCGACGCTTTCTGAAAGTCCGCATCGATTCCCATAGAGGTGTCAGTTATCGCACTGGCTGCATTTTAAAATCAAAAGAATTTTCGGCCATAAGGAACCATGCAAATTCATGCAAAACTGACGTTATGTACAATAATTTCAAAACTGTCAAACTGCTGATTGTCTTTCGCTCTTTTAGAATCTCTTTACATCAAGAAACTGTTTCCTACTTTAAACAACCAAACTACCTCCACACCGTTACATATTGGTTAACTGCCCATTACTCACATTCTCTCTCTCTCCCCCCGTTGTTTTTGATTCCTCCAACATCGCCTTTTGACTATGCTATTTTCCATCAGTTAACAACCAATCCTCTTAAAAGTAAGTCTGGCAGAATGGTGTCTTTGTTGATTTTTTCAAATTTTATTTTTCGTTTTGCTTTTCGATGTGTTATTTTACTAAATTATTCAATGTTTTAATTTACTTTTAGTTTAAAGTCACTTTGTAGTTTTTCTTTTTCTTTTAGCTTAATGACAAACTATATTTCTTATAATTATTAGGTTATTTTAGCATACTTTTTAATATTGTAAAAATTAATTCTATTAATAGCCCTGAAGATGGGAAAGGATTCCCGAAACGTAGGTGTCAATAAAAAGAAGAAATGATCGCCAGTCTTCGCGCTGTCCTCTTCATTAGAAAACTGAAGCTCACAAAAGAGTCGAAAATCTTACAAGTTTTTATATATATATTAAATATCTATATATATATATATAATATAATATATATATATATATATATACTCACCTATGCTCTACATATTAGTACAGAATAGAGCACAACAAAACCCTCATTTATAGTTTGAGAATTTTAAAAAAAGGAAAAAACAAACCGAAAGGGAACGAATTAACTGTATATGGCTTGCTACAAGGGCATAAAAAAAATCGATGAGAAATCTTATGAAATCTGTAGTGTCCGTCAGTGTGCGCGCGGTCGAACATTCGCTCATTCTCTGTAAGTACACGTATATTCATTATTTTATCAGAGCTGCCTTTTGCGTCTCAGTGGTGTGGTCGGTACAGTGTTGGCGTGCCACCTTGGTGGCCGCAAGTTCGATTTTTGGGTATTTCACTGAGGGGTTAGAGATGTGTATTTCTGGTGATGGAAGTTCACTCTCGACGTGGTTCGGAAGTCACGTAAAGCCGTTGGTCCTGTTGCAAAATAACCACTGGTTCCATGTAACGGAAAGACACCATACAAACAAACAAACCAGACTGCTGCCTTGTAGTCTTCCGTTTGAGTAAAAGGCTAGGCACACCGCAAATAACTGTGGAAACTGCTGCCTTGCAAGTAGACTTTTTAGTCAAAGGCTATAGGCCCACCGCCTATAACTGGTTGATGGCAGCAAGGGCATGGCGGTCGTAAAAACCCCTTAGCCACACAGTAAACCATGCCTGATGTTTTAAAGCGCAACAGGTAACCGAACCCTTAAATGAAGGGAAAATAACGGTGGTAAAGAAGATATTCATTAGCTTACCAGACGTAAAACTCCGCTCGTTCACTGAGACTGAAAAACTGCAACATCAGCCCGTAAAAATATTCCTGTCGTAATAAAAATGGAAATCTTCCCTTAGCCACGTAAATCTTTCTGAAGTTACGAAAAACTAAGTGTGTAACTGAATCTAAATCTATAAATGAATCTTTAACTGAATGTGACCACGAAGAAAGGCATAGAACTTACGTGCTGCCATCTCGCTCAGTATCAATTTCAGAGATCCGTCGAAAGGTGCTGATATCGTATAGTCAGACAAATCCAACGGGGATCTTAAGTTATCTTCCGACGTGCGCTGCTTTTGCTTTCCGAGAATGAGAACAACAACAAAGAATAACCTTGGCAAAGCTTGTATATAACACAGAAAAGCGTTGGTCATACCTCCAGAAAGCCTTCTAGCTGACTGAAGCGTTCCCGCTGAGCCGCTCTCACTGCAGTGCAGTGTTGCCAACCATCTAAGAGCTCCTTAACCTACCTAGGCACTGAAATTACCCTACTTTTGCTGTCATTGTACCCTACCCCCGGCCTTGAGATATAAATATTAATAAACTTGTTGCTCATTGGTTACTTTTCAATAAAATACAAAACAAGCATCTTAAAATTACGCTACTACATTTTGCTCAGATTTCGTGACATTACCCCGTTACCCTGCAGACCCAGATTTGAGGCTGAATTACCCTATGCATGGGGTAATTACCCCACGGTTGGCAACACTGGCTCTCAGGCGCTCCTGTTCTCTTGCATACGTATATCTAGGCTCGGGAAAACGTATTCGATTCTCGGTGTCACTGGGAGTGGCCAAAGGGAAGCGCTCTCAAGATGACTGCTCGAATTTCTATTGGCCGGGAAAACTTAACAGCACGAATACCAATTCCCGAAATACGTATGTTGTTATAAAAAAAAATCCACGAACGCATAGCGCGCTGCGATGGATATGAAAACGTATGAGGAAATGTGCTGTTTTAAAGTAATCATTGTCGTGAAAATAGACATTAATTTTATATGAATCGACTTAAGAAAGTAGCTGAAGGATTTAAAAGTTTGCAAAAACATGAGAGAGAGAGAGAGAGAGAGAGAGAGAGAGAGAGAGAGAGAGAGAGAGTTTGTGTGTGTGTAAAATAAGGCCGTTATCATGAAACACTCAAGCCCCAGTAGTGTTGTTTGTGCCCGTTAAGGCCTGTAAACACAAGGAAAAAATTTTTGGAAACAAATTTTGCAAGCTGTTTGCAAATATTTCTTGCTGTATATGTGTTTCCCATCCAGAATGGAAAACATTTAATGTTTCGGTCTGTATATGTATAGATACACATGCATAATGTATGTATATACTATATATATATATATATATATATATATATATATATATATATATATATATATATATATCACTTGTATGTGTATATAAATACATATTTATACATATTTAAATAAATACATTTATATAAATTTATACATACGTACTTATGTATTTGTATATATGCATATGCACACAGGTATGTGCATATACATATGTACATGCACACATTTACATTGTTTTTAAAACAGTTTGCAAACAATGTTTGCTAGTGTGAACAGGGCTTTAGGACTGAATATTAAGAGGGATCAGTTTTATTTTGTCTCTGTTTTGAGAAAAGCAATAATTTGTTACCACATGCATTTAAATATCGGAATATATACATATATTATATATATATATATATATATATATATATATATATATATATATACATACATATATATATATATATATAATATATATGTGTGGGTATCTCTCTCTCTCTCTATATATATACATATAAATATAAATAAGTAAAAAGATAGTGTGTGCGGATAACACCACTGACTTCAGTTGGTCTTGAACGATGTCATTTCCTGATTTTAAAATTACGAACTGATGAACGAGTTGCTGTGACTCCATGCAAGCACAGCTTGGCTTTTTGCTCCCAAACGCGCAGCGAAACGTATTGGTCTAAAAATATGGTGTGTGTGTGTGGACCGCCCCTTTGCGTCGCATGTAATGTACCTCGATACGTATTTCACCCAAATGTAATATGCTCGGTGTGGCCGCTGAGGATAGGATTGTTTATTAATACAGACGTTAGCTAAGTTTTTGCGTCTGTGTGCGTTCATTCTGTTCAACCACACTTATATTTATTATAATGCTTAGACAGACGACTTTATCATGCTCCGCCCTGCTAGCAAATACCGTTCGTTGACTGCACCAGAAGAACTTCTACAGCAACCCGTAGAGAAGTATTTTTACGAGGTGCTGTAGGCAGGAGTTCTTCAACTCCCTTCAGTTCTTTAGTCGTAAAGAGAACCGAAGGCTTTCCTTAACCGCTGAAGTTACGAAAAAAGAAGTAACCACGTACCTGCATCTAGGAAGATAGCAGCAAGACTTTCGTCGAATAAATCCAATGGTGGGTCGTATGAGGGTAAGATTAGCTTGTCCATTCTCGTACCCTGTCCTTGTGTTCCGAGAATGCGAACAGTAACAAGAGATAACGTTGATAAAACTTGTAACTGAAGAGCGATCGTCACGTCTCTACAAAGCCGGTTAACAGAGTAGAGTGTGTTGCAGCATGCAGTAGAAAGGTATACCCTCAGTTATTTAAAGGGAAGACACAGCTGAGCAGAACGTTTTCGGTGCTTGATGCGTAGACAATGGGAAGCTCTCAAGACGCCGACTCGGATTTCTATTGGCCGGGAAAACTTAACAGCACGAATACCAATTCCCAAAATACGTATGTAGTATTAAAAAAAATCCACGAACGTATAGCGCGCTACGATGAATTAAAACGTATAAGGAAATGTACGGGAAACTTATTACAAAGTAAGGCTGTTTTTAAGTAATCATTGTCGTGAAAATAGACATTGATTTTATATGAATCGACTTAAGAAAGTAGCGTGAAGGATTTCAAAAGTTTGCAAAAAACACGAGAGAGAGAGAGAGAGAGAGAGAGAGAGAGAGAGAGAGAGATTTTTGTTGTCAAATAAGGCCGTTATCATGCAACACTCAAGCCCAAGTAGTGTTGTTTGTGCCCGTTAAGGCCTGTCAACACTAGGAAACATTGTTTGGAAACAACTTTTGCAAGCTGTTTGCAAATATTTCTTGCTGTATATGTGTTTCCCATCTAGAATGGAAAACATTTAATGTTTCGGTCTGTATATGTATAGATACACATGCATAATGTATGCATATATATATATCATATATATATATATATATATATATATAAATAGATATACACTTGTATATGTATATAAATACATACTCATACATATTTAAATACATACATATATATAAATTTATACATACGTAAATATATATTTGTATATATGCATATGCACACAGGTATGTGTATATACATATGTACATATTTACATTGTTTTTAAAACAGGTTGCAAACAATGTTAGTGTGAACAGGCCTTTAGGACTGAATATTAAGAGGGATCAGTTGTATTTTGTCTCTGATTTGAGAAAAGCAATCATTTCATACCATATGCATTTAAATATCGGAATATATACATTTATATATATATAGATATATTATATATATACATATATATACATACATTTATATATATATACATATATATAATATATATGTGTGCGTATCTCTCTCTCTCTCTACATATATATACATATAAATTTAAGTAAGTAAAAAGATAGTGTGTGCGGATAACACCACTGTCTTCAGTTGGTCTTGAAAACGAGCTGCTGTGACTCCTTGCAAGCACTGCTTGGCTATTTGCTCCCAAACGCGCAGCGAAACGTATTGGTCTAAAAATATGGTGTGTGTGTGTGGACCGCCCCTTTGCGTCGCATGTAATGTACCTCGATACGTATTTCACCCAAATGTAATATGCGCAGTGTGGCCGCTGAGGATAAGGATTGTTTATTAATACAGACGTTAGCTAATTTTTGCGTGTGTGCGTTCATTCTGTTCAACCACACTTATATTTATTATAATGCTTAGCAGACGACTTTATCATGCTCCGCCCTGCTAGCAAATACCGTTCGTTGACTGCACCAGAAGAACTTCTACAGCAACCCGTAGAGAAGTATTTTTACGAGGTGCTGTAGGCAGGAGTTCTTCAACTCCCTTCAGTTCTTTAGTCGTAAAGAGAACCGAAGGCTTTCCTTAACCGCTGAAGTTACGAAAAGGAAGTAACCACGTACCTGCATCTAGGAAGATAGCAGCAAGACTTTCGTCGAATAAATCCAATGGTGGGTCGTATGAGGGTAAGATTAGCTTGTCCATTCTCGTACCCTGTCCTTGTGTTCCGAGAATGCGAACAGTAACAAGAGATAACGTTGATAAAACTTGTAACTGAAGAGCGATCGTCACGTCTCTACAAAGCCGGTTAACAGAGTAGAGTGTGTTGCAGCATGCAGTAGAAAGGTATACCCTCAGTTATTTAAAGGGAAGACACAGCTGAGCAGAACGTTTTCGGTGCTTGATGCGTAGACAATGGGAAGCTCTCAAGACGCCGACTCGGATTTCTATTGGCCGGGAAAACTTAACAGCACGAATACCAATTCCCAAAATACGTATGTAGTATTAAAAAAAATCCACGAACGTATAGCGCGCTACGATGAATTAAAACGTATAAGGAAATGTACGGGAAACTTATTACAAAGTAAGGCTGTTTTTAAGTAATCATTGTCGTGAAAATAGACATTGATTTTATATGAATCGACTTAAGAAAGTAGCTGAAGGATTTCAAAGTTTGCAAAAACACGAGAGAGAGAGAGAGGAGAGAGAGAGGAGAGGAGATCGAGAGGGGGAGAGAGACGAGAGGAGAGATTTTGTTGACAAATAAGGCCGTTATCATGCAACACTCAAGCCCAAGTAGTGTTGTTTTTTGTGCCCGTTAAGGCCTGTCAACACTAGGAAACATTGTTTGGAAACAACTTTTGCAAGCTGTTTGCAAATATTTCTTGCTGTATATGTGTTTCCCATCTAGAATGGAAAACATTTAATGTTTCGGTCTGTATATGTATAGATACACATGCATAATGTATATTCTATGAATATATATATATATATATATATATATATATATATACACTTGTATATGTATATAAATACATACTCATACATATTTAAATACATACATATATATAAATTTATACATACGTAAATATATATTTTGTATATATGCATATTGCACACAGGTATGTGTATATACACATGTACATATTTACAGTTTTTAAAACAGGTTGCAAACAATGTTAGTGTGAACAGGCCTTTAGGACTGAATATTAAGAGGGATCAGTTGTATTTTGTCTCTGATTGAGAAAGCAATCATTTCTTACCATATGCATTTAAATATCGGAATATATACATTTATATATTTATATATATATATATATACTATACATATATATACATACATTTATATATTATCTATATATATATATATAATATATATATATATATATATATATATATGTGTGCGTATCTCTCTCTCTCTCTCTACATATATATATACATATGGTTGCCAAGAGGAAAGGCACTCTGTCGTGTGCTTGAATTTTGCGAAGAACTATTGGTTTTTTAAAAAAAGAAAATAAAGTAAATTTTGTGGACTTTTGGAATGTGAGTTTTGGACATCAAAATTGGAATATCTGACTGATATGTTTCAACACTTGAATAATCTGAACATGTCTATGCAAAGTGGAAATGAAAATCTTCTCTCATCTAACGACAGAATCAAAGCATTCCATAAAAAAATAGTGATTTGGAAAAGAAAAGCAAGTTCAGGCTGTTTGAAAATGTTTCCTTTGCTGAGAAAAGGCTTTTCAGACGATTTAATTCCTTTAATAGTGGATCATTTAGCGACTCTGGAAGGTAATCTGAATTATTACTTTCCCTCAATAAACACCGAGCAGTACGACTGGATTCGCAACACTTTCATTGATATTTCTACCGAGGACGTTGGCTTTTCGTTAACAAAAGAGGAAGAGCTGGCCGCTATATCTACTGATCGGGATTAAAGATCAAGCATAAAGAGGTGACCATCGATCAGTTCTGGATTTCAGTTAAAGAAGAATATCCTTCAATAGCTAACAAGGCATTAATGGTTTTATTGCAGTTTTCCACATCTTATCTTTGTGAACAAGGATTTTCTGTAGTAACTAACATTAAATATAAAAATAGATAAAAAATCAAATCTATTGATGAAGAGTTGAGAGTTCGTTTATCACATATAAGGCCTAACATTCACAAAATTGCTAATTCTCATCAAGCACAGGTTTCACATTAGGATACTTAATGCAAAATGTAATATCTAAAAAATAAATGGTTATTTTAGAATACATATCTATTATTTTCCTATTACTGCTACTACTACTACAAATAATAATAATACTAATCATAATTATTATTATTATTATTATTATTATATTATTATTATTATTATTATTATTATTATTATTATTATTATAAAATAAAAATATGTAGCATATAAAAACACATATTGTAAAATATGCTTGAGCTCTATGCACAAAAAAGAAAAATATCGTCTCAGGAAGAAAGTATTACCGTACCAGCAATCCAAAGTTTCTGAAACTTCACAATAAATTCAAATTTCATAAGTATTTTGTCCATATTAAAATCATAGGTGCGCCCCAAAGTTTCTGTTCATCCATAGATGCGCCCCGAAGTAAAAAGGTCGAGAAACTGCCTTAGGAGATGTAGCGCCAGACGGCATTACCAGTTCGGTTTCCAGCAAGTATTTTTGGGATGAGGCTGATGACCTTCCGCCTGCGCAATGTATTTTCAGCATATATACTTAGGTATGTCTCCACGGCGTCTTGACTTATTTGGTATGTGTGTGCATATTTGTACGGGCACGTTACACGTATGAGAATTACAGCGCACTTACAGAACTGTATAAAGATTCTGTATGAACTTGTATGAAGATTCTGTATGAACTTGTAGTGGTGAGGTGGTGGTAATTTTATCATGGTAATATCCACTGAAGTGAACGTATCTGTGACGTCACTCTCAACTTGTTAAATTAAAGGCTGTTCAGTCATATTAAGCCCAGTTCAGTATTTGCGATATTTATTGGGTTGTTCTTGTTAGGGCATCTGCGCTTTATCTAAATACATTCAATTTATATAATTTGCCATAATGGACGTTATGTCTGTCCGTCCGTCTGTCATTCAATCACGGGCAAACGGCTGGTCTGATGGGCATGAAACTTGGCAGGGTTATAGAGGGGACCCCTAAGATTGTTTATACTGGGGTTTCACCCTACCTCCCCACCCCAATCCTCTCCCTTAATGTTTGATATGTCTTCTTCCCTTTTAAGGGAAGGGTGGAAAACGGGTCGTAAGGCGAGTAAACAGCTTAATAATAATGTCCAACTGGCACTTCAGTGAGGTTTCATGTTCCCACTCCGAATAAACTAACCTGTGAAACTTGTCACTCTGCACTATGCACTTGCAAAGGAATAGTAATGTCTACATAACTTTTATAGACATTTCAGAGGCAAGGTCTTTGGTGCACTACACTTAAAAACACACTTCTGATCACATATTCCAGAGGCCTCTCTCTATTTAGTATGCTTTATATCCCGTCCAAATGTCTTATTTCCTATTTGTCTTAAAAGCTTCAGTTCAGAGTATTTCTCATTACTTTGTCGTGTTTTGAACATAATGGAATAGAATACATCGGAGAAACAAATCCACAGTTGTTTGTCTTGACAAATTTAGAAACAAAGTTAAACAGAGAGCCTCCGTAGGGGGTTAGTGCCGTCAGTGCACCTCATGCGGTGCAATGTAGGGATTATTTAAGGTTGTTTGCAGTGTCCCTTTGGCCTCTATAGCTATAACCACTTTCATTCCTTTTACTATACCTCCGTTTATATGATCTTTCTTCCATCTTGCATTCCACCCTTTCCTAACGATGGATTCATAGTGGAACTGCGAGGCTTTCCTCCTGTTACACCTTTCAAACCTTTTCACTGTCAATTTCCATTTCAGCACTGAATGGCCTTAGTTGCCCCAGTGCTTGGCATTATGCCTGAAGCCTATATAAAATCAAATAAAAAATAAACAGAGAGCTTTCGAGAATCTGTACGATTGAAAAGGGGAATTGTACAGATTCTCGAAAAGTCTCTGTTCAGCTTTTTTCCAAATATATTTGCAACGACACTTAACTGGATTTGTTACTCCATTTCAAGACTCGTGCTGCTATGAGGATTTTTAAATAGAATACATTGGTACATTTAAGGGATTGAATGAAAAGTTCGTGAAATTTACGCGGATTATTATTTTTTTTATTATTATTATTGTGCATTCACTTTTCCTACACAGATGTCTGCGAAATTGATCTTTTTCCGCAATGCTCTTTCAACGTACTAATTTGATCTCCATACAGGCAAAGTTTCTGGTATATCAATAATCACAAACAATAACGAAGAACCATGATTATCACCTTTATTGAAACATTACTTGTAATTACATATTCCAGAGACCTCCATTCTATAGGTTTTATTTTCAGTTAAAATATTTTGATACCTTTTTGTCAGTACAGCAATAAACAATTAGGTCATATGCTATTGTATTCAGGTAGGGGAGTAAAATTCTCAGATATTCTGTAATCAACGGATTTATTTATCAAGATCTGTCATCTCCTTCAGGTACTTGGACAAGCAGTGAAAACTTCACACGGAATTTCGAATTAAAAGTAACTTTAAAAAGTTGAGATGAAGTAGCTGCTGATTCAGAGGTAGTGTGTTCAGGTACTTCGAGAAGTTGATAACTTCCTCTTGAGGGAAAGGTAAGTTATCTGGATGCTTTGGCAACTTAATATGTGCAGTATGTTTTATTATCACGAGATGTTATGTACAGTATGTTTGATTATCACAGACTGCTAAATCCTGAGGATTCTTGCTAATATCACAGTCAAATCACTCGAGTGTTTTCGGTAGTTAAACTTAATAAATTAATAAAATCAGGGGAAGTTTAGGTCCCCTGAGACCTTGACTAGAACGTATAGTAAAGTCATGTGGCGCTATACTATTCAGGTACCTAAAAAAGTTAGCCTTTAGTAATATTAACAGGCCCTGGATTATTCGGGCAATTTGAGAAGTTTAGATAAATTGACAGATAGATAGACATACTTAATGTATATAATATTATATATATATATATATATTATATATATATATATATATATATATTTTTTATCTACACATATAATATATATGATATATATATATATATATATATAAATATACACACACACATATAATATATATATAATATGTATATATATATATATATATATATATATATATTATATATATATAATATTTATATATGTATATATATATATAAATATATATATATATATATATATATATATATTATATATATATATATATATATATATATATATATAGATATATATATATATGTATATCACGTGTGTGTGTAGCTGTCTGTCTGTCAATATATCTATTTATATATTTAAATTTCTCAAATTACCGCAATAATGCGGCGTGTCGTGTTAATACTATGAGAGAGAGAGAGAGAGAGAGAGAGAATCATTGTGTCGAGTATGAACCGTACTTAGGTCTAAGAGCCACCGCTCAAGGACATAATAAATTTTGAGTACCATACAAGACCCAAAGTCCAGTCGAGAAAAAAATCAGCTCACATATTCTCTGGGTACAAGAAGTTATATCGATATGTCCCAATTTGAAAAAATCCCACATGTTTTTTTTTCCCAGACTGAAAAAGAAGTACAAGAGGGTACCTTTCTGATATGTTTTTTAGGCATGTTTATATCTTTGTCATTACTGAAACATACAAATTAATAGTTTCATAACTCCATGCATGAATGAATATAAATGCATTTAGTATGCATTTCTTAAAATATATATTAAATTGTTGCGGCAAAATGTTAATGTAACGATAATTTTTTTGTATAATTTGGCAACGCTAGTGTAGACCGGTGACTCCGTACTTCGTTGTCCTTCGGCAGCAGAAGGTTCCTCACCCTGGACTCCTGGAAGAAAGAAAGAAAGAAAATGAGCCTTATACGACGGTTTCATGGAATTTCCTGAAAGGACTGATTTCATACGCGAGTCTGGCTCGATAACTGGATAGGTCACTGATGCATAATATATCTTATCATAAAATGAAATGCAAATAAAAGTCTTCCTACTCGACAGCACACATACCATCCAGACTTAGGTATGAATACACACACACATATATACATACATACAACATATATCATATATATATATATATATATATATATATATATATATATATATATATATATATATATATAAGAAAATCTAAAATTGAAACAAATTTCTGAAATATGAAAAAGATGTTCAAATACTACGCAGGTCATGAATTACAGATAAAAATCGGTCAAATATTTGAAAGATAAAATATAAACTAAAGATTTTAAGGGAAATGTAAGAAATGAGGGAATTATTAGAGTTAAGTTAGAACAATTTCATGAAGGATTTGTGCTTTCAGTGCTCTGTGTTTGAGAAGGCGAGTGTCAAAGGGTCTGAAGGACATCCTTCTGACCCCTAATATAAGTAGTATAAAAGATGCTATGACAAAGCTGGACTTCTTTGGGGAGAAGGCGCTGGTATTTCAGGCGTGTCAAGAAAATAAGTAAATTAATAGAATCAAATAAGAAATCTGAAATTGATAACTTAAATGTCAACATTATTAAGTCTATCTTAAATTTCAACATTATTAAGTCTATCTAATAGTCTGTTAGGTCCACCTGTACTTAACCATATTTTATGCCTTTTTGCTTATTTTTTCTTTTAACTTATTATTTTTTTTAACTAGATCTATTCGTTTGGACCCTTTAGCCGTTTAGTGCTTTATATACTGGCTTCGATGCAACCAAAAAAATTTCTTCATAGTTTCCTCCAGCTCAGCCGTCCTCTTCTGGAGCGGTTCAAATGCTGACCTAAGAACAGCAACTTCGCTCTGAACTTCCTGCAGCACTTTCTGTACAGCTTCAATGCCTGTGATGCCGAGCTTTAATGGCATTCAGGCGTTTTCCTTGGCCTCATCGTCGAACGGCTGGGTGTACTCGTAGAGTTTCATCTTCTTTGGCCTCGGGGAACTTGCTGGAGCAGTGGACGAACCAGCGTCTGCCTCAGGTCTCTGCCCTCTCTTCCTCTTTCGAGGCACCACTTCAGTAGCCATTACATTAATCACGACCTCATGGCTGTCGTCCGAATTCTCCTCTGCAGCCACAGAGATGCTGGCGCTGCCTGAAGGGGCTGCAGGTACTGCTGAGCCGGGATCAGGCATGGGTGAGTTTAGTAGACTTGCCAACTCAAGAGCACTGGTTGTGTTGTAATCTGCAGGAGAAATTAAAACCCAACATCTAATTCATAGTAATCATTTTCCACTGCATTGTATTTTGTTGAAACAATGTCAAAGAAAGAAAATTAACTAAAAATTACAAAAACACAAAAAGACGAACTTTGCTTTAGGTAAAATTAATATATTCAAGTTACGGTTGGGAAAAATCACTGATCAACAAGAACTTGAAAACATGTAGTATACAAAAATGAAGTTTGTTACAAATATACTATACAAATATATAGAATAAAAAAAAGAACCTTTCTTTATTGAACGTCAGAGAAGAAAACAATGACAAAATATTTAATAGTAGATAAAAGATTTCATTACACAATAAATTTCCGTAACTAATCAAAGAAAATATACACAGGTTAAAAAGTACTCCCGTTCGCAGTGATTATATATGCAGAAGTGACCTCATTTGAAATTCAAAATGAGTGAATACCGCCTAAGATTTACCGAGAGCGGTACACTGTCGGCAGAAATAGAATAACTTCCCTAGTTTTGTTATGACCCGCTTTTACTCGTTCTTTAGACATTTCCGTTTTCTATAATTCTTCTCACGTTAGGGAGCATTTAGTGTGCGTTTTGTTCAGTAGATGCCAGTGTATACTGTTTACATCATGATCTGGCTGTGCCTGTGAACACTGCCGAAGTAGTTTCTCATTTTTGCCGTCTCACCCAAGGTCTCACCCTCCACAAAAGAATAAATGACAAAGAAACTAATAGCAATAATCACGAAGACATAATGTGTACAGGAAATGAAGGTGCGGCTGTGTGTGTGTGTGTAAAGTTTATGATAGTCAAGCTTATTATTACGAACATTCGGATCACAAAGTACTTAAATGAGATATAAGACGTTATTTGGTCATGTCAAATACAACCAATCAAGTTACCGCTCACTCCCAATCACATTTTCGTCTGAACAAATAAATGGAGTATAGTTTAACATTTTTTCCCCGTTTTTCTGTGAAAACTGAATTAACTCGGGAATGTAAAAATGTTACACTTGTAAGTACTGATAATTATAATATATATATATATATATATATATATATAGTATATATATATCTATATATATATATATATATATATATATATATATATATATATATATGTAATGAAGAGGACAGAGAGAAGACTGGCGATCATTTCTTCTTTTTATTGACACCTACGTTTCGGGAATCCTTTCCCATCTTCAGGGCTATAAATAGAATTAATTTTTACAATATTAAAAAGTATGCTAAAATAACCTAATAATTATAAGAAATATAGTTTGTCATTAAGCTAAAAGAAAAATAAAAACTACAAAGTGACTTTAAGCTAAAAGTAAATTAAAACACTGAATAACTTAGTAAAATAACACATCTAAAAGCAAAACGAAAAATAAAAATTGAAAAAATAAACAGACACCATTCTGCCAGACTTACTGTTAAGAGGTTTTGTTGTTAACTGATGGAAAATAGCATAGTCAAAAGGCGATGTTGGAGGAATAAAAAACAACGGGGAGAGAGAGAGAGAGAGAGAGAGAGAGAGAGAGAGAATGTGAGTAATAGGCAGTTAAGCAATATGTAACGGTGTGGAGGTAGTTTGGTTGTTTAAGGTAGGAGACAGTTTCTTGATGTAAAGAGATTCTAAAAGGAGCGAAAGACAATCAGCAGTTTGACAGAGTATTTTGAAATTATTATACATAACGTCAGTTTTGCATGAATATTGCATGGTTCCTTATGGCAGAAAATTCTTTTGATTTTAAAATGCAACCAGTGCGATAACTGACACCTCTATGGGAATCGATGCGGACTTTCAGAAAGCGTCGGGTAGATCCGACGTAATTTCCAAAATTACATTTTGGATAAGTATACTCATACACAACGAAAGAACGCATCAACTCCGGAAGGGTGTCTTTGAATTGAAAAAGTCTGCCTATTGTTAAAGGGTTGTTGAACACAAATTTGAAATGGACATAGGGGTACAAAGTGCTTAGCGTTGTTGTCAGTTCACGTCTAAAGGCTGCATTTTTTACAAATGGAAATGAAAAATACATTAATTTCTTCGGAATTTGAGGACACAATAAACTGGGCTGATATATATTGTTTAAAACTTTTTTTACAATTTTGTCAAAGCGCTCTCAAGATGCCAGCTCAAATTTCTATTGGCCGGGAAAACTTAACAGCACGAATACCAATTCCCAAAATACGTATGTAGTATTAAAAAAAAATCCACGAACGTATAGCGCGCTACGATGAATATGAAAACGTATGAGGAAATGTACGGAAACTTATTACAAAGCATGGCTGTTTTTAAGTAATCATTGTCGTGAAAATAGACATTGATTTTATATGAATCGACTTAAGAAAGTAGCTGAAGAATTTCAAAGTTTGTAAAAACACGAGAGAGAGAGAGAGAGAGAGAGAGAGAGAGAGAGAGAGAGAGAGAGAGAGAGAGAGTTTCTCTGTGTGTAAAATAAGGCCGTTATCATGCAACACTCTAGCCCCAGTAGTGTTGTTTGTGCCCGTTAAGGCCTGTCCACACTAGGAAACATTGTTTGGAAACAAAGTTTGCAAGCTGTTTGCAAACATTTCTTGCTGTATATGTGTTTCCCATCCAGAATGGAAAACATTTAATGTTTCGGTCTGTATATGTTTAGATACACATGCATAATGTATGCATATATATATACTTGTATATGTGTATATAAATACATATTCATACAATTTGAATAGATACATGTATATAAATTTATACATACGTACTTATATATTTGAATATAGTATGCATATACACAGGTATGTGCATATACATATGTACATATTCATATTTACATTGTTTTTAAAACAGTTTGCAAACAATGTTTCCTAGTGTGAACAGGCCTTTGAGAAAAGCAATCATTTCTTATCGTATGCATTTAAATATCGGAATATACACATTTATATATATATATATATATATATATATATATATATATATATATAGATACATGTATATTAAATTTTATACATACGTACTTATATATTGCCCCAGATGTGATTTGGGGACTTACGTGGGTTAGACTAAAACGATTGCTAAAAGTCAGAGCTGATTCACATAATGGTGTAAGTCATCGTACTGGCTGCAGAGTGTCCAATCCAGAATTTTCAAATATCAGAAATCATGCAAAGATTTGTAAAACCACCATCAATTATACTGATTTCTCTGTCTTGGGCCAAACAAGCCGTTTACACGAACTGCTTATATTAGAGTCGTTGTTTATTAAGCAGTTGGTGCCCAAGTTGAACTCACACACCTCCTCTGTACAGTTGTATCTGAGTATAACCGGCTTTCTTCGCTGCTTCTCCCTTCTCTCCGAATCACTCAGTCTTCAACTTTTTAGTCTAGCAGGTGCTTTTTAAATTGCTTTCATTTTATGTATGTTTTTTGTATATTTGTTGAGACTCTTAAAGTCAAAGTTATGTTTCATGTGTTTTTAATTTGTGTTGTTTCTCTTTTAGCCTTGATGATGTAACTATGTGTTACGAAACGCGTCGGCAATAAATGTATTATCACCTGATGACCGCCTATCTCCTTGTCACCCTGTCCTTTCCTATATATATATTATATATATATATATATATATATTATATATATATATAATATATATATATATATATATATATATATATATATTTAATCTTCCCTACATTATCCCCTTAGAACAGCGCTTCTCAACCAATGCGCCGTGAGGTGCACAGGTGCGCCACAAGGAATAGGAAAATTATATTCTAATGTTTAGAATATCTGTAATTATTTTCAGAAATTTTGCAGACACTGAGTGTGTTTCTATGTTTGAGTCACGTCTTCGATATTTGACATTTGAAGCTGGAAGGTACATTCTTTGATCTTTCCTTTTCATTTCGAGTGAAGTGAAGTGTCCAGCTAAGAAAATTTAGATTAAACCTTATCGGAAATACGACAAAAGTTATTTAAATTTTGGCTTCACGTGGACTGGAGATGAAAATCATCCTCTGTTTGGTTTGTGGTTGCAAAATGTCAAATGAGTCGATGCTTCCTAGTAAATTAAGTAAACATTTTCAAACATCGTATTGCAGTCTTCAAGGAAAAGACGAAAATAATTTCAAAAGACTACTTGAGCAACAAACAAAGCAATCATTTACTTTCAAAAGTAGAGTAACGTTGTCTGAAAAAGCTCAAATTGCATCTTATTAAGTATCGGAACTGATTGCTTTAAAGAAGTCACATAATCTTGCTGAACCTGTTATTTTGCCCGCTTGCAGAAAGATGGTGAAGACTATGTTAGGAGATGATGCAGAGAAACAATTAAGAAAAATTCCTCTATCAAATGATACTGTTCATAGGCGTATTCTGGAAATGTCTACCGATATTGAGGAAAATGTTTGTCGTGATAAACTTCAGGATGCATACTTTGCGCTACAAGTTGATGAATCAACAGACATAAGTAACAAAGCGAAACTACTGGCTTTTATTCGTTTTATTGATGGTGATAGAATAGTAATCAGTATCTTTGTTGCAAGGAATTGCTTACCACTACTAAAGGTGAAGATATTTTCCTTATTTTGAATAGTTATTTTGTGAAATTGGATTTATCCTGGGGGTCGTGTGTTGGAATTTGTACTGATAAAGCTCCATCAATGATGGGTTCCACTGAAGGTCTTGCATCATTTGTAAAGCAAAAGAATCCCAAGATAATAACTAAACTCACTGTTTCTTGCATAGAGAGGTCCTGATGGCAAAATCACTGGGTGTTAAATTGAAAGAAGTTTTTGATCAAGATGTCCAAATGGTAAGTTTCATCAAGACTAGACCAGTAAAGGCTCGTATATTTGAACAACTTTGTGAAAACATGGATTCACAATACACTCGCTTGCTATTGCACACAGAAGTGAGATGGTTGCCAAGAGGAAAGGCACTCTGTCGTGTGCTTGAATTTTGCGAAGAACTATTGGTTTTTTAAAAAAAGAAAATAAAGTAAATTTTGTGGACTTTTGGAATGTGAGTTTTGGACATCAAAATTGGAATATCTGACTGATATGTTTCAACACTTGAATAATCTGAACATGTCTATGCAAAGTGGAAATGAAAATCTTCTCTCATCTAACGACAGAATCAAAGCATTCCATAAAAAAAATAGTGATTTGGAAAAGAAAAGCAAGTTCAGGCTGTTTGAAAATGTTTCCTTTGCTGAGAAAAGGCTATTTAGACGATTTAATTCCTTTAATAGTGGATCATTTAGCGACTCTGGAAGGTAATCTGAATTATTACTTCCCTCAATAAACACCGAGCAATACGACTGGATTCGCAACACTTTCATTGATATTTCTACCGAGGACGTTGGCTTTTCGTTAACAGAAGAGGAAGAGCTGGCCTCCATATCTACTGATCGGGATTAAAGATCAAGCATAAAGAGGTGACCATCGATCAGTTCTGGATTTCAGTTAAAGAAGAATATCCTTCAATAGCTAACAAGGCATTAATGGTTTTATTGCAGTTTTCCACATCTTATCTTTGTGAACAAGGATTTTCTGTAGTAACTAACATTAAATGTAAAAGTAGATCAAATATCAAATCTATTGATGAAGAGTTGAGAGTTCGTTTATCACATATAAGGCCTAACATTCACAAAACTGCTAATTCTCATCAAGCACAGGTTTTTTCACTTTAGATACTTAAATGCAAAATGTAACATCTAAAAAATAAATGGTAATTTTAGAATACATATCTATTATTTTCCTATTACTGCTACTACTACCACTACAAATTATAATAATAATAATCATAATAATAATAATAATAATAATGATTATTATTATTATTATTATTATGATTATTATTATTATTATTATTATTATTATTATTATTATTATTATTATTATTATTATTATTATTATTATTATTATTATTGTGTAATAAAAAAATATGCAACATATGAAAACACATATTTTAAAATATGCTTGAGCTCTATGCACAAAAAAGTAAAATATCGTCTCAGGAAGAAAGTATTACCGTACCAGCAATCCAAAGTTTCTGAAACTTCACAATAAATTCAAATTTCATAAGTATTTTGTTTATATTAAAATCATAGGTGCTCCCCAAAGTTTCTGTTCATCCATAGATGCGCCCCCAAGTAAAAGGTCGAGAAAACTGTCTTAGAAGATGCAGTGCTAGACGGCATTACCAGTTCGTTTTCCAGCAAGTATTTTTGGGATGAGGCTGCTGACCTTCCGCCTGCGCAATGTATTTTCAGCATATATACTTACGTATATCTCCACGGCGTCTTGCCTTACGTGGTATGTGTTTGCATATTTGTACGGGCACGTTACACGTATGAGTATTACAGCGCACTAACAGAACTGTGTAAAGATTCTGTATGACTTTGTATGAAGATTCTGTATGAACTTGTAGTCATGAGGTGTTGGTAATTTTATCATTATGGTAATATCCACCACCGAAGTGAACGTATCCGTGACGTCACTCTCAACTTGTTAAATTAAAGGCTGTTCAATCATATTAATCCCAGTTCAGTATTTGCGATATTTATTGGCCTGTTCTTGTTAGGGCATCTGCGCTTTCTCTAAATACATTCAATTTATATAATTTGCTATAATGGGCGTTATGTCTGTCCGTCCGTCTGTCATTCAATCACGGGCAAACGGTTGGTCTGATGGGCATGAAACTTGGCAGGGTTATAGAGGGGACCCCTAAGATTGTATAATGTCAACTGGCACTTCAGTGAGGTTTCATGTTCCCACTCCGAATAAACTAACCTGTGAAACTTGTCACTCTGCACAATGCACTTGCAAAGGAATAGTAATGTCTACATAACTTTTATAGACATTTCAGAGGCAAGGTCTTTGGTGCACTACACTTAAAAACACACTTCTGATCACATATTCCAGAGGCCTCTATTTAGTAAGCTTTATATCCCGTCCAAATGTCTTATTTTCTATTTGTCTTAAAAGCTTCAGTTCAGAGTATTTCTCATTACTTTGTCGTGTTTTGAACATAATGGAATAGAATATATTGGAGAAAGTAATCCACAGTTGTTTGTCTTGACAAATAAATTTAGAAACAAAGTTAAACAGAGAGCCCCCACAGGGGGTTAGTACCATCAGTGCACCTCATGCGGTGCAATGTAGGGATTATTTAAGGTTGTTTGCAGCTTCCCTTTGGCCCCTATAGCTGTAACCACTTTCATTCCCTTTACTTTACCTCCGTTCATATTATCTTTCTTCCATCTTGCATTCCACCCTTTCCTAACGATTGATTCATAGTGGAACTGCGAGGTTTTCCTCCTGTTACACCTTTCAAACCTTTTCATTGTCAATTTCCATTTCAGTGCTGAATGGCCTTAGTTGCCCCAGTGCTTGGCATTATGCCTGAAGCCTATATAAAATCAAATAAAAAATAAACAGAGAGCTTTCGAGAATCTGTACGATTGAAAACGGGAATCGCACAAATTCTCGAAAAGTCTCTGTTTAGCTTTTTTCCAAATATATTTGCAACGACACTTAACTGGATTTGTTACTCCATTTCAAGACTCGTGCTGCTATGAGGATTTTTAAATAGAATACATTGGTACATTTAAGGGATTGAATGAAAAGTTCGTGAAATTTACGTGGATTCTTATTTTTTTTTTTATTATTGTGCATTCACTTTTCCTACACAGATGTCTGTGAAGTTGGAGGCAACTTCGCCAGCCTGGAAAAGCTAAGAAATTGTACTTACTAAGAGCGAATCGTCTTTATGTACTTGAAGAAGAAGAGAATTCAGAGGTAAAATAAATAGTCGTTTTTTGAGGTTCAGTAGATAATTTCCTAACGTTGCAGACTGCCCGCACACTTCGAGAAAGTGAGCAGATCTATATTAATATCACAGGCAAATCACTCAGATTACTTGGGAAGCTGAATGTAATTCGTGCTGAAATCACTGAAAGCTTTGGCACTTCGAGGAACCTAATTAATCAGAATTCATGCTGTAATTGCATAGTACGTTACTCAGGCATTTAAAGACGTTAACTTAATTTGCGCAAAAATAACTTTAAATCATTAAGGTCCTTAATCATTGTAACCTGGATTTATGCTAAAATAACGTGTTGAAATATGGCAGTGGTTTGAGGAAGTGAGTAGCTAAGGCTTATATCGAAATCACAGATGGGCTCAGGTACTTGGAAAAGGTGCTGAGATTATATCCCAAAATGGTAGTCTGAGATGACTTCAGTTCTTTGGGAAATTCAGCAGAATGTAGGAAGCTGCCGAAAGTGAACGAGACCCGTGCGAGGATTCTCTAGTCGCTGTAAGATTGAGCAGAACAGAAATGGAGTTAGATCATTTTCCTTCAGAAGCTGATAAATAGAGATCAGATATTAGTTTTTGAGGGTCCCATTGTAAGAATATCGGCCATCTATCTCCTTACAGCATTCTCTGCTACCGAGAATAGACGTAGGAGTCTGGTCGAAGGAGCCGAATACACAGTAGTTCAGTCTGCGTCTTTCGTGGGACAAAGAACCAAACGGCGCAGTGAAGAAGCAGAAGAACAAATCTGAAGAGAAATCGAAGCAAGGCCACGCAGTCGCAGTTGCTCTCGCGCTAGCACAGTCCCCAGACCTTCAGGAGAACCGCGTCCTGTAGCTAAAATGGCATCCTGGAAAAGAGATCAAGACTGAGAAAGGACAAAGCAGATAAAACCACGCAAACTAATAAATACTGAAACGATTGACTGTCTTTAGATAATGAATTAAATGTTTATTAAATGGGCGATACGATTAAATCATGAAAATAAGAAGAAGAAGAAGAAAAATAGATTGTTTTATGTAGAGGGGGCCCCTCCCTCAGTAAGTACAAAAATGGCTACTGATTTATAATCTGGAGGAGGGTATTAGACGTTCTTCATCAAATCGAATCTGATAGAAAATGTGCTTGAAAGGTAGCTATGACGTTATGGGAAAATCAATCTACAAGGGTTAAACACTGAAGAGCATCAAGCAGTCACTGGGAATAAAGTTCTGAACAACAGTTGTAATGTACATTCATATGGACTTTGCACGTTGAGACCTTAGTGGTTGAAATGTGAAACATCTTGAAATGGAAGGTTTACAACTACCGAAACCTGAGCAAGCCTTAAAACAGATATGTGTACGTGTGTGCGTGACAGTAATATGCCTATAGTAGACACGTCAACCATGCATCTGATGTCTAAGCCAGTCCCTTACGACGCTCCTGATTGTCTGTTGATAAGTGAATCACAGGGCTGGAAACTCTCAGTCTCTCTCGAGTGTTCACATAGGCAGTATGTATGTTCTACCTCTCCCGAGGGATACTTTTGAATGATGTATCCTTCAGGAGAGGTGGGACATAGATCCTACCCATGTGAACTCTTTTGAGAGACTGAGAGTTTCCAGCCCTGTGATGAGCTTATCAACAGCCAATCAGGAGCGTCATAAGGGACTGGCCTAGACTTCAAATGCACGGTTGATGTGAATCTACTATAGTACATACATTTAAAGTTTGTTTTTTCATCAGTTAAGCATGTACAGCAGATGTTGGTGAAAGTAACAGGCAGCGTGAATGCACTGGAATTTGATGTTAAAAAATGGTAAATGCTACGACTCCAGAGGGAGTATTAAGTAAGATTCAAAGTTAGTCGAAGGAATTGTAGAAAATCCGTTGAGAGAGTAGGAAGTGTAATCAGAAAATTCAGGAAAACTACTAATAATCTCTCCATGGGAAACTGACAGTTGTTCAGAACTTTCTATATATATATATATATATATATATATATATATATATATATATATATATATATATATATATATATATATATATATATATATATATATATGTACGTAATCAAACACACGCGCTCATATATTAACTATGAGTTAATATTCGTTGAAATGTGACGCGTCTTGGAATTGTAATTGAAGGTTTACAACTATTGAAACCGGAGAAGTTTCAGTAAAGATGTAGAAAGTTACAAAAAGAGTAGAAATTTTGTAGTTTTCCTCTGCCATATTATTTATAATTGTAGTGTGGTGAAGGTAACCAAAAGATCAACTTACTTGAAAACTTAGAAAGTATATGAAGAGTTTTAAACCGGAAAAATAAAGAATCAATAAAAAATCAAATTAATCTGAAATCTGGTAACTTGAACTTACAGCCTGTCATTTAAATATATCTATTTATCCTTAACGCTTGCTATTATTATAACTGTTTCTACATAGTTTTTGTTGTATATTTTTGCTCTTCATCACTTCACTTCTGCGGAATCTATTCATATCAAAAGGTGTTCGTGAAAGTTCTTCTAAAATAAACATACCTCCTCAGCAACAGAGCGTCTCAATCAGCGAAAGCAACTTGTCTCGGAATTCCGTGATCTTCCTTTTCAGCTGCTCCTCTCTCTCCCCGGCCGCCTTCACTTGCGACCGAAGGTCTTCGTTTTCGCTGAGGACTCCTCGAAAATTTTCCCTCAGAGCCGCCTCCCTCTGTTTAGCGACCTCCCTGTGCTTCTTGGCTTTGATGGCATTGAGGCGTTTCCTCTCGTGGCACTCGTCGTCGAAGGGGTGGTCAAACTCGTAGAGTTTCTTCTTCTTCTTCTTCTTCTTGGGATTGCTGGAAGGTCCTCCAGGACTGGACGAAGTGGGATCTATAATTTTATGTCGACAACTCATCCCCTGTGGAAGTCCCACCCCGCAGAACGGCGTATTGAAGAAGACTTCATTCCCGTCACCAGGAATCTCTGCTGGGACAGAGGGACCGTCGGTGCCTGAAGGCGCTGCTGATAGTGGGTCGTCTGTTGGTAGCAGTTCTAAGCCGTGGCAAACTGTTGCGACGAGTTCGTCTAAATAACTGCTCCAACTCCCTGCCGAACAAAACCAAAAATTAAAAATAAAGGACTTGGATATAAGTAACGTTATTCATGAAATCACCTGCCCGTGCAAAGTATATGTATGTATAGATATATATATATATATATATATTATATATATATATATATATATATATAAGTATATTTGCATATAGTATATATATATATATATATATATATATATATATATATACATAAATTTGGCAGAAAATCGCCAAGACTTCCACAGCACAGGGAGCCCAACACAAACAATAGGACAATGGGCAAAGTTTATTATAAAAGAAACGTTTCATGCCTACGTCAGCACATCCTCAGTCTACAAATCCAAGTAATAATACTGTAAACAAATTATTCAATACTTCATTCATTAAAATGATTTTTTCCTTCCCTCTTTTTACTTTAGGTCTTGTGCTTAGTTTTAATTTTTATGCGTAACTTAATTTTAATGAATGCTGTATATAATACTTTGTTTTTAGTATATATATATATATATATATATATATATATATATATATATATATATATATATATACATACATATATATCATCACTATCATCATGAGCCGTTGCAAGTCCACTGCAGAACAAAGGCCTCAGATTTGTCCTTCCACTCCCTTCTGTTTATGGTCAATGCCATTCTATACCATTAATTTATTTATGTATTTATTTATTTATTTATTGAGAGAGAGAGAGAGAGAGAGAGAGAGAGAGAGAGAGAGAGAGAGCATTAATCATCTCGGTACTACAGCAAATTTTTCCTTCTATACCACGCTCCACGTATTGAGTCGCATCTTAAAATATTATTCGTAGTCTCGTTACAAAGATGTCACATTTTGGAATATTTAGTATGTAGTTTATATAGGTACTACAGTAACGATGGCTCTATATGTTGTTTTGCATTACTGTGTTGTTTGACCATACTAGAGAGCAAACAACGGGCAAGTTGGTCAGATCTCACATAAGACCTTGGCCGCTTCTTCCTTCACCCAACGGAGGGTAGCCAGTCATTCAAAATTCCTCTCGAAACGTATATGAGTGTAATATCTTTTACGATGTTTCCAACGAGTGTTTACTACTTGAAAAAGTGAGGTAAAGCTTGCTGATGCGTGCACGCGCACACATTATATATAATATTATATATATATATATATATATATATATATATATATATATATATATATATATATATATACGTATATATATAGTATATATATATAATATATATATATGATAAACGATCCGGCAGTACGGACCGATATTTGTAGCTTAATGTTTGGCGGATTATACATATATATATATAATATAATATATACTTAATATATATATAATATATATTATTTTATATTTAATAATATATTATATACACACACAATGTATATGTATGTTTATGTAATATTTTGCGGATGTTTGTTATCAGTGATAGTGAATTTTCACGGTATTTAAGTGCGCCCATCTGTTGGATGTAGTAACAATCATAACTAGAACAATCATGTGATTAAACAGCGGGTTGCAACCAGTACTTTTAGAGTCCTGTAGTACATTCGTTGTTTATCAGCGCTCGACCTTTTTCGGTATCAGCTTTAAAACGCATTGGTCTTATAACCGAAGTCCAAACAAATTTCAATTGCATGAGAGACAACATGCTCATGTCCTTATATAATATAGTATATATATATATATATATATATATATATATGTGTGTGTGTGTGTGTATGTGTGTGATATATACATATATGTACATCGAGCTAAAAATTTCCCTTTCGGTTAACATAAAAAATCCGATGTGGAGCGAATTAGATATCAAAGGATTATTGTAGCTCGATGTATGTATATGAATCAATGTAACGTGATAATATATATATATATATATATATATATATATATATATATATGTATATATATATATATATATATATATATATATGTATATATAATATATATATATATATGATATATATATATACTATATATATATATATATATATATATATATATATATATATATATATATATGAGACCCGAGAGAGAGAGAGAGAGAGAGAGAGAGTAGTGAATTCAATCTATCTGTAATAAGTAGTATATATACTATATATATATATATATATATATATATATATATATATATATATATATATATATATATATATATATATATATATATATATAATATATATATATATATATATATATATATATAATATATATATATATATATACGTATATATATATATATATATATATATATATATATATATATATATATATATATATATATATATATATATATATATATATATATATATATATATAAACAGAGAGAGAGAGAGAGAGAGTGAGAGAGAGAGAGAGAGAGAGAGAGAGAGAGAGAGAGAGAGTAGTGAATTCAATCTATCTGTAATACAGTAAAACGGTGATCAGGGAGTTGGTTAGCGGCTTGAGCAATTACCGTAGACCCACAAAGGCTGTTCCACTGACCGGCTAACCTCTCCGTACATCAACCGTGATTGCCACATTACAATTTGAGTGTCTCTTCCCGCGTAAGGATGACCGTGTGAACATCCCTGAAAATGAAAAGTGAACATCCCTGAAAATGAAAAGAATGAACAAATCACGAAGTCGGCTCACGTTCCGGCGAGGAAGTAGATTCGTCAGTCTCCTCCATGCTCTTCGGTGGGTATGAGATGCTCTCGATGCAAAAGGCTCTCTGGTGGGAGACCGCTTGAGACTAGACCTTTTATAAGATTAATTGACATCTGTCGTCGAGGTGTAACGTTACTTCGTTTGATACGTAAGTATACGTTTAGAGCTACGGGCCCGGTCAACAGTAGGGGAATTCATGGAGTTTTGAAGCAAAAAGTTCTACTGGGTTTTCTGTTTAGGGGAAACCCCATTTCCCTGCAGCGTATATGCCTGGGTGTGTGTGTGTTGCCGAGTAGGCTAACTGAAGGTGGACAGGCGGTCATTTTGTCTATCGCTAGGGAAAACCCCACAGATATAGAGAGAAGAGATTTGGAAAGCATATAGTACCAACCAAACCAATTTGTGACATGAACTGGCACCATCACTCCGCTACCACACTGGGCAGCGGTTCATACTGGAAAATTTTCCTTCTGAATAATAGTAACAATCATTTAATTAGCACTAGTAACTAAAAGCACCAAACATATACCGAATATCTGTTATGTGCCTCAAATCTGTTATGATCCTATTTTCCTTCACGTTTACCTTTTCTATTTCTTCTCCTCTTGCACCACGCATGAATGAGTTCTTTTGAATCTTTTCACGAGTGCTCGCGCAGTTGCCAGTTGGTAACATGTCTCCCCGTAGCTAGGAGATGACGTCGCCTCACAGACTGCTCTCGCTTTTGTCAGGGCTTTGTCCCTAGCAGACGGGAAAGCGGATATGCAGCATATTTGTGGGCAGGGCTGCCATTTGGTACTTTTTCAGAAAACCCAGATTTATATATATATATATATATATATATATTTATACATGTATATATATATATATATATATATAATATATATATATATATATATAATATATATATTGTAATGACTTTATACCGTCACCAGAATATATTATTCAATTTTCTCTTTAAGTATCCATATACCACTGATATGATGTCCACAGTAAGGTGGAATCATACCACAAACTCAATTTTCAAAGTGCAAGGATGAATTCAAGGGAGGAGTAAACAAACACAACGAAAAAAACCCATAAATTTGATACATAAATAACCAGACAGAAAATACACCTGAACCTCTTTGAGTACAGGAAATAAATGAACTACTGTCACACTTAATAATAATTCAAAACACGTATTCAAAATTAAGATAGTATAACAAACAAACTCAAACCAAAATAAGGGGGCCCAGAAAGGAGGAGGAAATGGAAAAGAAAGAATATCTTGACGATTTACAGGCTAAATCTTATGTAAACCAAACTTGTCACTAAAAAGCTTCGTTATCAATAATGCTTATTATTCTCTTTGAAGAATACGGAATCCTCCACGTCTGGAGTGGTGGTAACCACAGGTGGTTATCAAACTCGGGGCCAGTCGAGCAGCCACTACAGAATCACAGCCGTCATCAATGAAAAAGGTATCAAAAACCTTACCATGGGATGGCGAGATCCCCCTGGCTTCATAACTGAACCAGAGGTGGTGCGGTGAATCCCAAAGATGTCCAGATAGTTTATCTGAAGAGATCTTCCAATTTGAAGATAGCGGATACTAAAAAACCCTAGGGTCCTGCAGATAAAGGCAAATCACCAACAGAGGCTGCAACCACCAAGAAGCAAGAGACGGCAATACTCTTTTTGCACGAAGCAAGGTCAAAATATTCCAAAGGTGACAAGGTCAAGAGAACGAAATCCTGTTCTCCTCCCAAAAGCCAAGAAGTTAACCCCCCCCCCCTTATCCACAGGGGAGGGACCACTCACACAACCTCCTTAAAGACAACCACGAACGTTAATAAAAAGCAAACAGTTGTTATACTCGAGAGGAAGTCAAACGACAAGTGAAACTTCAAAAAACTAGGTTTTGACAAATTATATAAAAAGATTTAATTTTATGATAATATTTAACGAAAAATTATCATATACTGGCTATATATATATATATATATATAGTATATATATATATATATATAGTATATATATATATATATTTATATATATATATATATATAAATATATATATATATATATACATATAAAATAATATATATATATATATTATATAATATACTACTGTATATAGATATATATATATATATATATATATATATATATATATATATATATATATCTATATATTTATTTATATATATATATATATATATATATATATATATATATATATATATATATATTTTATATATATATAGAGGTTTTAGTCTTCTTTTTTCACGAAGATATATATATGAGGTTATAGCCCATAGGGAAAAAGAGAAGCTTTTCTTTTCCCCTGTGGACTATAACCTTCCCACAAACACCACACACACACACACACACGCACACACACACACACACACACACACACATATATATATATATATATATATATATATATATATATATATATATATATGACTGGTAAAAAGTTCTGTTACAACAGAATTCCATCTAATAAATCAGCCCATAAAAACACCAAAATATAGAGAGAAAAATATTATATTTCAGAGACTGCTGTCTCTCTCTTCAGGTATATGAATGAGAAAAGTTTACAGAAAAGGTGGTATTTATACCAAGATATCCATCCACAGGTAAGCCAATTTAGGTCACCCCCGTGATAATCTTCCTTTAATCTTCTTAAGTGGTGGTTGAATGAAAACCTTGTGGATCACATCAGAATCCCATGCTCCTTTTGAGATGCTCATTACCTGCCTCTCTTTTATTAGACCGATTCCATCGTTTGACTCTTGTACCGGCAGTTGCTGCTATAAATTATGTGACAAATTCCAGTTTATTCTATGTTCATGTTCATTTATATGGTTGAAAATAGCTGAGTTCTGTTGTCCATACCTAACTGACCGTTTGTGTTGTATTAATCTCTGGGGAAGTGATTTTCCTGTAAATCCAATGTAAGATTGGTCACAGTAATGGCATGAGATTTCATAAACCCCTGTTTCATTGGGGAATGTCTTTTGTGGACATTAATCAGGGATTTGGCTAAGGTGTTTGGGTAAGTAAATGCAAAAGGGTTAGATTTTCCAAGGGTCTGAGTCACTGTCTTAATCCTGTCCAGGTGAGGAATTATTATTTGAGTTGGGTTTCTCTTTAGTCTTGTTTTGGAGGGGGTCGGTAGAAAATTACGTTTGTTTTGTGAATTGCTTTCTCAATTATGTGGTCAGGATACTTTAAAGATGAAAGTTGCTTACGAATTAGTTCAAATTCTTTTTCTAGGAAATCTGGGGAACAAATTCGTAAGGCTCTTAAGAACAAATTGCTGGCTACACCTATCTTGATAGCAATGTCGTGATAGCTAAAGCAGTGAATGTATGAAAGTGAGAACGTTGGTTTTCTGTATATGGTAAATTTGTATTCTGTCGTGTCTCTGATTACTAAAACATCAAGAAAAGGAATAGTAATGTCTACATAACTTTTATAGACATTTCAGAGGCAAGGTCTTTGGTGCAACTACACTTAAAAAACACACTTCTGATCACATATTCCAGAGGCCTCTATTTAGTAAGCTTTATATCCCGTCCAAATGTCTTATTTTCTATTTGTCTTAAAAGCTTCAGTTTAGAGTATTTCTCATTATTTTGTCGTATTTTGAACATAATGGAATGGAATACATTCGACGAAAACAATTCCACCAAGTTGTTTGTCTTGACCAAATCAAATTTAGAAACAAATATTAAACCGAGAGAGCCCCGCAGGGGTTAGTGGCCGTCAGTGCACCTCATGCGGTGCAATGTAGGGATTATTAAGGTTGTTTGCAGCGTCCTTTGGCCCCTAGCTGTAACCGCTTTCATTCCTTGTACTGCACATCCGTTCATATGATCTTTCTTCCATCTTGCATTTCACCCTTTCCCTAACGATTGATTCATGGTGGAACTGCGAGGCTTTCCTCCTGTTACGCCTTTCAGACCTTTTCACTGACAATTTTCCATTTTCAGCGCCCGAAAGGCCTTAGTTGCCCCATTTTTTCTTCGGCATTTTGCCCAAAGGCTATATAAAATCAAATAAAAAATAAACAGAGAGCTTTCCAAATATATTTGCAACCACACATAACTGGATTTGTTACTTCATTTCAAGACTCGTGCTGCTACTATGAGGACTTTTCAATAGAATACATTGGTACATTTTAACGGGATTGAATGAAAAAGTTTCGTCGGAAATTTAACGTGGATTCTTATTTTTTTTTTATTATTGTGCATTCACTTTCCTAGACAGATGTCTGTGAAGTCGGAGGCAACTTGGCCAGCCCGGAAAAGCTAAGAAATTTGTACTACTAAGAGCGAATCGTCTGTATGTACTTGAAAAAGAAGAGAATTCAGAGGTAAAATAAATAGTCATTTTTTGAGGTTCAGTAGATAATTTCCTAACGTTACAAACTGCTCGCACACTTTGAGAAAGTGAGCAGAACTATATTAATATCACAGGCAAATCACTCAGATTACTTGGGAAGCTGAATGTAATTCGTGCTGAAATAACTGAAAGCTTTGGCATCTTCGAGGAACCTAATTAATCAGAATTCATGCTGTATTGCATAGTACGTTACTCATGCATTTAAAGACGTTAACTTAATTTGCGCAAAAATAACTTTAAATCATTAAGGTCCTTAATCATTGTAACCTGGATTTATGCTAAAATAACGCGTTGAAATATGGCAGTGGTTTGAGGAAGTGAGTAGCTAAGGCTTATATCGAAATCACAGATTGACTCAGGTACTTGGAAAAGGTGCTGAGATTATATCCCAAAATGGTAGTCTGAGATGACTTCAGTTCTTTGGGAAATTCAGCAGAATGTAGGAAGCTGCCGAAAGTGAACGAGACCCGTGCGAGGATTCTTCTAGTCGCTGTAAGATTGAGCAGAACAGAAATGGAGTTAGATTATTTTTCTTCAGAAGCTGATAAATAGAGATCAGATATTAGTTTTGAAGGTGCCATTGTAAGAATATCGGACCCATCGATCTCCTTACCAGCATTCTTTGCTACCGAGAATAAACGTGAGGAGTCTGGTCCTGTAGCTAAAATGGCATCCTGGAAAAGAGATCAAGACTGAGAAAGGATAAGCGATAAACTATAAATACTGAAACGATTGACTGTCTTTAGATAATGAATTAAATGCTTATTAAATGGGCGATACGATTAAATCATGAAAATAAGAAGAAGAAGAAGAAAAATAGATTGTTTTATGTAGAGGGGGCCCCTCCCTCAGTAAGTACAAAAATGGCTACTGATTTATCTGGAGAGAGGGTATTGACGTTCTTCATCAAAGCAATCTGATAGAAAATGTACTTGAAAGGTAGCTATGACGTTATGGGAAAATCAATCTACAAGGGTTAAACACTGAAGAGCATCAAGCAGTCACTGGGAATAAAGTTCTGAACAACAGTTGTAATGTGCATTCATATGGACTTTGCACGTTGAGACCTTAGTGGTTGAAATGTGAAACATCTTGAAATGGAAGGTTTACAACTACCGAAACCTGAGCAAGCCTTAAAACAGATATGTGTACGTGTGTGCGTGACAGTAATATGCCTATAGTAGACACGTTAACCATGCATCTGATGTCTAAGCCAGTCCCTTACGACGCTCATGATTGTCTGTTGATAAGTGAATCACAGGGCTGGAAACTCTCAGTCTCTCTCGAGTGTTCACATAGGCAGTATGTATGTTCTACCTCTCCCGAGGGATACTTTTGAATGATGTATCCTTCAGGAGAGGTGGGACATAGATCCTACCCATGTGAACTCTTTTGAGAGACTGAGAGTTTCCAGCCCTGTGATGAGCTTATCAACAGCCAATCAGGAGCGTCATAAGGGACTGGCCTAGACTTCAAATGCACGGTTGATGTGAATCTGCTATAGTACATACATTTAAAGTTTATTTTTTGATCAGTTAAGCATATACAGCAGATGTTGGTGAAAGTAACAGGCAGCGTGAATGCACTGGAATTTGATGTTGAAAAATGGTAAATGCTACGACTCCAGAGGGAGAATTACGTAGGATTCAAAGTTAGTCGAAGGAATTGTAGAAAATCCCTTGAGAGAGTAGGAAGTGTAACCAAGAAAATTCAGGAAACTACCTAAAATAATCTCTCCATGGGAGAGATTATTTTATTGTTCAGAACATTCAATATATATATATATCTATATATATATATATATATATATATATATATATATATATATATATATGTGTGTGTGTGTGTGTGTGTGTAATGAAACACACGCACATCTTTATTTTATTTTATATATGATTGTAATGTACGTTCATAATGTCGTTGAAATGTGACGCGTCTTGGAATTGTAATTGAAGGTTTACAACTATTGAAACCGGAGTGGGTTTCAGTAAAGATGTAGAAAGTTACAAAGAGAGTAGAATTTTGTAGTTTTCCTCTGCCATATTATTTATAATTGTAGTGTGGTGAAGGTAACCAAAAGATTAACTGGTTTGAAAACTTAGAAAGTATATGAAGAGTTTTAGACCGGACAAAAAAAAAAAAAAAAAAAAAAAATGAATAAAAAATCAAATTAATCTGAAATCTGGTAACTTGAACTTATAGCCTGTCATTTAAATATATCTATTTATCCTTAACGCTTGCTATTATTATAACTGTTTCTACATAGTTTTTGTTGTATATTTTTGCTCTTCATCACTTCTGCGGAATCTATTACAAGTAATCAAAGTGTTCGTAAGTTCTTCTAAAATAAACCTACCTCCTCAGCAACAGAGCGTCTCAATCAGCGAAAGCAACTTGTCTCGGAATTCCGTGATCTTCCTTTTCAGCTGCTCCTCTCTCTCCCCGGCCGCCTTCACTTGCGACCGAAGGTCTTCGTTTTCGCTGAGGACTCCTCGAAGCTTTTCCCTCAGAGCCGCCTCCCTCAGTTTAGCGACCTCCCTGTGCTTCTTGGCTTTGATGGCATTGAGGCGTTTCCTCTCGCGGCACTCGTCGTCGAAGGGGTGGTCAAACTCGTTAGAGTTTTTTTCTTCTTCTTCTTCTTCTTGGGATTGCTGGAATGTCCTCCAGGACTGGACGAAGTGGGATCTACAATTTTATGTTGACAACTCATCCCCTGTGGAAGTCCCACCCCGCAGAACGGCGTTTTGATCAAGACTTCATTCCCGTCACCAGGAATCTCTGCTGGGACACAGGGACCGTCGGTTCCTGAAGGCGCTGCTGATAGTGGGTCGTCTGTTGATAGCAGTTCTAAGCCGTGGTAATCTGTTACTACGAGGTCGTCCAAATAACCGCTCAAACTCTCTGCCGAACAAAACCAAAAATTTAAAATAAAAGACTTGGGTA